>NC_069499.1:140605483-140675483 GCF_027579735.1 Bombina bombina | reverse complement strand
TTACTCAATGTGCCTTTATCTGCATGAACCAGTCTGTGCTCTAAATCAGCCACAAATCTCTTAATAGTGTGATGATCACGCTTAAGTTTTTCGTGAAATATCTAATGTTTTCATACCTCGTCCAAGGCATTGAACTATTTCACTCTTTTCGGCAGCAAAGAGATCCTTTTTCTTCCCCATATTGCTTGAAAATGGTGCTCTGCTTAATAATGTGGAACACCCTCCTTTAGTAGTTTTTTCTTTAATTGGGCTCACCTGGCAATCTAATTATCACAGGTGTCCGAGATTGTTTTCAGTGATCAAAAGAGCCCTGAGACAAAATGCCATCCATGAGTTAAACTGAAAAAAAAAAATATTGAATCTTTGTGACACTGAAATAGAATTTGCATAATAATTTGGAACCGGTTGTATATATATATATATATATATATGTTAAAGCGGGAAGCTATCAGCTATTTCAGGGCAAAGTTCCATTACTGCACAAACAAAGGGGACTGGTGGAAAACGTAATAATTCAAATAGGGGAAGTGGTTGCCCTGGTAGCCTGGTATCCGTGACCGTAATTAAACACATAAATAACATATTTCTTAAAAATGTCCTGGGGGACAGTGCCAGAATTATGTAAGGTTGCAGGGTACCTACAGGTAAGTTAAATGCGATAAATGAATTGCAATTAAAACAAAGTTAAAAGTGGAATGTAAAATAACAGCAAGCCGCAACTTACTGGCTTGCTGTTATTTTACATTCCGCTTTTAACTTTGTTTACAGTCATTACTGTATCACCCCCCCAAATCTCAACGGTACTTGCTGACTTGAACTTACATGTAAAGTTCTCTACACAGAGCAGGGAGAGCGGTCATTGAGGGTTAACGGTAAATTGGCATGGGCAAAAATGTGTTACTCTGCATTGTTTAGTAAACCATGTGTGTTGCACTTTGACACTAATAAATCCGGCACCGATAAGAACTAACTGCTACTGCTGCTTGCGGCCATATTTGTCATTCTTTTACTAAGCAATGCAGAATAATTAATTTTTACCCATTCCTAACGAGGGATATACAAATAATAAGGGTAATTTTACTTAGTTTACAATGAGGTCCCTCTCCTATACCCCCTCTGACAAGGGTCGTTATGTGCCTTGGTATAAATAGGACAATGACCCATATCTCAGTTGTTCTCTTGAACTTTAATTTATTTTAACAAACTGCCACTGCACTTTTATGTGGTTAGATACACACCAGCCGCCTAGACTTCATTCAGAGCTTTGCAGTTTTGTCTCATATTACAATGTCTGCCTTGGTTACAGGTCCCAAATCCTCGATTCCCATTCCTTGGATTCCATTTCACTCCACGGATGGATGGGAGCGTTTGGCTCGGACCTAATGCTGTTTTAGCCTTTAAACGAGAGGGCTACAAACTCTTTGACTTCAACGCCAGGGATTTCTTTGAAGCAATAACTTACAGGTATAAATAGCTAAATGGCTCTTATCACTAATTATGTTATGATAATGTATTTGAACAAAAATAGCTGCAGTAAAGAAAAATGTAATCTGATAATTGTTTTAGTTTTTTTTTACTTATTTATTTATTTGGACTTTTCAAACACAGCACTGATAACTGCTTTGTCCTAAATCATAATTTTTGTGTTTTTTGTTTTGTTTTTTAATGATTTAGTGGTCTCCGTAAACTTGTACTAAAGAATTTATCCTACGGCATTGGAGAAATATATCGGGCATGCTTCCTGAGTGCTCAGGTGAAGGGACTTCAGAAGTTTGTGCCTGAACTGTCTGTCAGTGATGTTCAGAGGTGATGTATCTATATGTAGCATTCATGCTATTGTTTTCTCTTTACAGAATTATTATCCGATTGACTACAGGGCTTATGAGTACCCTGTATCATTGTGAGGAAATATTCTGACAGCTAGATTCCTTTTACAAGATACAATGAGTCTACGGATTTCATCCTTACTTGTGGGATATCGCCTCCTGGTCAGCAGGAGGAGGCAAAGAGCACCACAGCAGAGCTCTATATATAGCTCCTCCCTTCCCTCCCACTCCAGTCATTTTCTTTTCCTGTGTTAGTGATAGGAAGAGGTAAAGTGAGGTGCTAGTTTAGATTCTTCAATCAAGAGTTTATTATTTTTAAAATGGTACCAAAGTGTGCTATTTTACTTTAGGGTGTAGCCTTATTCCTTGTCAGCCTCTAGAGTAGAGCTACAGGTGGCTTTAAAGCAATGGGAACTGGTGGGGTTTTAGCCTCACTGCGCCTCCCATACTTGTGCTGCCCTTATGTTGATGGTCTTAGAGAATATTAACTAAGGCCCTTCTGTGTTCACAGAGCTGAAGGAGGGAGCAAAGGACCTCTTTAGACTGAGACTTGTCATGCTGACACTCAGCATTGAGGTAAGTGCAGTCTTTAATTTCTGGGGCCTTTGGGCATATCTCAGAACTGGCTGTACTTCTTTACTAAGAGCCCATAGTTCCCAATATTAAAGGGCTTCCCTATTTCAGACTGCGTGGGTTTTCATGGGGTTGTTAACCAACACGGCTATATGTCTCAGAGGGTGTTAGCGTTACTATTACACTTAGGACACTGTTAGCATTTAGCCTTGCTCTTTATTAGCATTAGACAGGAGCGGCTGTTAAATGCTGTAATTTGGGCTGACGCTGAGCATATGTTGCCGGAGTCTGATTAATGGACTCCGGTTTTGCGGCTTGTATTTTCTCTTTGTTTTTTTGCGATGGTGGAATTTGACGACGCCCATGATGGGCGGCGTTTGGCTTGGCGCGCTTTACCAGTAATTGCCGCGCAGTTCTCTCTTATTCCGGAAGCCCCCGGCTGATAGAGAAACATGACAAGTAACGCCTCGACCGCATGGTTTGTAGTTAAAGCAAGCTGTTTTAGGCTCTGCTCCGGATTGTTCCTAGGAGTGGTCGGAGGACCGTGGGGGCAGGTAGGCGCCTCAGCAGGGCTGTTGAGGCGAGGTGCTTTTGGTGACAAAACGTTTTTTTCTGCAGTTCCATTATATCGTTTTGCTTGCAAAGAAAATTGTTGTCAGTTTATTTCTTAAAGAGACAGTATTTGTTAAGGTTCTCTTTAACTACTGACAACTCTCTTTCTACATTATTATTTTTGTACATTACTTCTGTTAGTATGAATTCAGATGACATCCAAGTTTTAACTTGTTCTATGTGTTTGAATCCAGTTCCTTTTTGTCCCTCATGTTGTGAGAGGGCCTTACATTATAGGGACAATATTTTTTTGATAAACCTTTGTCTAAGACAGATGCTTTTCAGGAGTCTATAGATGAGATGCAAGGTATGCCTCAGCTTTCTCCCCAAGCGTCACAGCCCTTAACTGTTTATTACGGATGCTTCTCTGCAGATTACTAAATTGGCGGCTAAGAGTTCGGGCTTTGCCATCTTAGCACTTCGGACTTTATGGTTAAAGTCTTGGTCTGCGGATGTGTCCTCCAAGTCGGAAGCCGGCTGCCACTACCAAGTCGGCATGAAGGGTCGGCCACCGATCCGGGACCGGATCTAGTAGGGGGCAGACTTTCTCTCTTTGTCCAGGCTTGGCTAAAAGACGTTCAGGATCCCTGGACACTAGAAATTGTGTCTCAGGGATATCAGTTGGAGTTCAAAAATTCCTTCCCCAGAGGAAGGTTTCTTCTTTCATGATTGTCTGTAGACCAGATAAAAAGAGAGGCGTTCTTACGCTGTGTAAGAGATCTCTCCTCCATGGGAGTAATATGTCCCGTTCCAATACAGGAACCGGGACAAGGGTTTTATTCAAATCTCTTTGTAGTTCCCAAAAAAGAAGGAACGTTCCGACCTATTTGAGACCTCAAAATTCTAAACAAGTTTCTCAGATTTCCATCCTTCAAGATGGAAACTATTCTTACCATTCTTCCACTGATCCAGGAGGGTCAATTTATGACTACCATGGATCTAAAGGATGCATATCTTCATGTTCCTTTCCACAGAGATCATCACAAGTTCCTGAGGTTTGCCTTTCTGGACAAACATTTTCAGTTCGTGGCTCTTCCTTTCGGTCTGACCACGGCAACCAGAATTTTCACAAAGGTTCTGGGATCTCTGCTGGCGTTTCTAAGACCGCGGGGCATTGCAGTGGCGCCTTAACTGGACGATATTCTGATCCAGGCGTCGTCTTATCAGCTAGCAAAGTCTCATACCGACATTGTTCTATCCTTCCTGAGGACTCATGGGTGGAAGGTAAATCTGGAAAAGAGTTCACTAGTTCCACAGACAAGGGTTCCTTTCTTGGGAACTCTAATCGACTCTCTATCCATGAAAATCTTTTTGACGGAGGTCAGAAAATTGAAGATTCTAGACACATGCCGAGACCTTCAGACCAATCCTCGGCCGTCAGTGGCTCAGTGCATGGAGGTAATTGGGTTGATGATAGCAGCAATAGACATCTTTCCGTTTGCTCGTTTTCATCTCAGGCCTCTGCAACTTAGCATGCTCAGTCAGTGGAATGGAGATTATACAAATTTGTCTCCTCAAATAACTCTAGATCAGGAGACAAGGGACTCTCTTCTATGGTGGTTGTCGCAGGATCATCTATCCCAGGGGACATGCTTCCGCAGGCCCTCATGGGTGATAGTGACAACAGATGCCAGCCTGTTAGGATGGGGAGCAGTCTGGAACTCCCTAAGGGCTCAGGGTGTATGGACTCAAGCGGAGTCTCTCCTTCCCATAAATATTCTAGAATTAAGAGCAATATTCAATGCGCTTCAGGCTTGGCCTCAGTTGGCTTCGGCTCAATTCATCAGATTTCAGTTGGACAACAAAACGACAGTGGCTTACATCAATCGTCAAGGAGGAACAAGAAGTTCCTTAGCGATGATGGAAGTAGCCAGAATAATACAGTGGGCGGAGTCTCACTCTTGCCATCTGTCGCCGATCTATATCCCAGGGGTGGACAACTGGATTTTCTGAGCAGACAGACATTTCATCCGGGAGAGTGGGAACTCCATCCGGAGGTATTTTCCAGCTTGATTCTCAGATGGGGCAGACCGGAGTTGGATCTCATGGCATCTTGTCAGAATGCCAAGCTTCCGAGGTACGGGTCCAGGTCCAGGGATCCCCAGGCCGAGCTGATAGATGCCTTGGCAGTGCCTTGGTCTTTCAGCCTAGCTTATGTGTTCCCTCCATTTGCTCTCCTGCCCCGGGTGATTGCTCGAGTCAAACAGGAGAGGGCGCCGGTGATCCTCATTGCTACTGCGTGGCCTCGCAGGACTTGGTATGCCGATCTGGTGGACATGTCATCTCAGCCACCGTGGAGGCTTCCATTGAGGCAAGACCGTCTCATGCAGGGACCCTTCCACCATCCGAATCTAGTTTCTCTACAGCTAACTGCTTGGAGATTGAGCGCTTAATTTTATCTAAGCAAGGGTTTTCTGATTCGGTCATAGATACCTTGATTCAGGCACGTAAGCCTGTTACTAGAAAAATTTACCATAAGATATGGCGTAAATATCTTTATTGGTGCGAATCCAAGGGCTACTCATGGAGTAGGGTTAGGATTCCCAGGATTTTGTCTTTTCTCCAAGACGGATTGGAGAAAGGATTCGGCAAGTTCCTTAAAGGGACAAATTTCTGCCTTGTCTATTTTGTTACACAAGTGTCTGGCAGATGTTCCAGATGTTCAATCTTTTTGTCAGGCTCTGACTAGAATCAGGCCTGTGTTTAGACCAATTGCTCCTCCTTGGAGTTTGAATTTAGTTCTTAAGGTTCTTCAAGGGGTTCCGTTTGAACCTATGTATTCCATAGATATTAAGTTATTATCTTGGAAAGTTTTATTTTTGGTTGCTATTAATTCTGCTCGCAGAGTTTCTGAGCTTTCGGCATTGCAATGTGATTCTCCTTACCTTATTTTTCATTCTGATAAGGTGGTGTTACGTACCAAGCCTGGTTTTCTTCCTAAGGTTTGAAATAAAAATATTAATCAGGAAATTGTTGTTCCTTCCTTGTGTCCTAATCCTTCTTATAAGAAGGAGCGTCTGTTACATAATTTGGACGTGGTCGTGCCTTGAAGTTCTACTTACAGGCGACTAAGGATTTTCGTCGATCGTTTGTCGTTTTTTCAGGGAAACGTAGGGGTCAGAAAGCTACGGCTACAGCTCTCTTTCTTGTTGGCTGAAGAGTATCATCCGTTTTGCATATGAGACTGCTGGACAGCAGCCTCCTGAACGAATTATGGCCCATTCCACTAGGGCTGTGGCTTCCTCATGGACATTCAAAAATAATGCTTCTGTTGAACAGATTTGCAAAGCTGCAACTTGGTCGTCTCTTCACACTTTTTTCCAAATCTTACAAATTTGATACTTTTGCCTCGTCTGAGGCTGTTTTTGGGAGGAAAGTTCTTCAAGCCTTCCGTTTAGGTTCCCTGTCTTGTCCCTCCCTTTTCATCCGTGTACTATAGCTTTGGTATTGTATCCCACAAGTAAGGATGAAATCCGTGGACTCATCGTATCTTGTAAAAGAAAAGGAAATGTATTCTTACCTGATAAATTTGTTTCTTTTATGATAAGATGAGTCCACGGCCCACCCTGTTTTTCTAAGAAAGGTCTTTAATTTTGTTAAACTTCAGTCACCTCTGCACCTTGGCTTTTCCTTTCTCTTCCTAACTTCGGTCGAATGACTGGAGTGGGAGGGAAGGGAGGAGCTATATATACAGCTCTGCTGTGGTGCTCTTTGCCTCCTCCTGCTGACCAGGAGGCGATATCCCACAAGTAAGGATGAAATCCTTGGACTCATCGTATCGTAAAAGAAACAAATTTATCAGGTAAGAATAAATAACCCCCCCCCCCCCATTGCTAGGAAACTAGGCAATCTATGTAGCCCTCAGTTTACCTTAGGTTTCTGCTCCTAAATAGTTATTATAGTAATACAAGTAGCAAGTATATTAGTCTAACAGTGTTTGTTATGCAAAACTGAAGAATGGGTAATTAAGGGATTATCTATCTTTTTCAAGTAGACTTTCCCTTTAACATGCACACAAACATATGGCCTTATTTATTAAGATGTGGATGCAGCTTTGGTGCCTAAAATATTACTTATGCAGATGTCATCTTAAGACTCAAGAGTAGTAGAGTTAAATCATCACACGTGATTGGCCGTGCAGAGCAGGGGGTGGTTTTGCACAAACAGCCGTTTGATCAATACGCTGCCTACTCGCTGCAATGGCGGGCAGACCGGCTCCCTGGAGCGAACCTTCTCTGCCCGGCAATTGTTAAACGGAACCCTAACAGTTAATTTTAATTTGCAAAAATGTTTTAACATCTAAAATATTTTTTTAACATATTACTTTTTATTTTATATGCATGATAGCATTTTTTTTTTACACTTTACTGGCCCTTAAAGAGCGCAAACAAATAGCAAACTACTCACTTGTACTGTATACTGTATTACAGTGCTGGGGGAGAATTTCTACAAATTTTCTGTTTTCAGCTATTAATTTTTCCTCAGTAGCACTCACATGATCAGTTAGCACATGCATTATTGAACTAGTGCAAAATAAGAATTAATTTAGTTTGTTGACAATTAGTGCTAGTATTACCCATAAAATGCCACAAGAGGGCACGCCTCTCTACTAAAGTCGAAAACCAAATTTTATTTTTAAAGGGACAGATTCATCCAGTCTTCATTTAAACTGTAGTGCGTAGAAAAACAGTGGTTATCATTAAAGGCCAATTAGCAATAGATATGTAGCAAAATTAACCTGCAGAATTCTGCAGTGTGCATTTCCAGCAATGAGAATTAGAAAATCCTAAATTAAATGAAAAGTGGGAACAATAAATAAAAAGTATATTGCAAATTTGTTTTATTATACATAGCTGAACATTTTAAAGGGACATCAAACACTTTGAGATAGAAATATAAAATGTTGAATTATATGTAGTAAAAAAAAACTTTGCAATAAACTTTTATTTTGCCCACTTTTCATATACTTTGAAACCTGAAAAGGATGTGTTTTCTTATTCTGAGAATGGGAAATGCACACTGCAGGCTTTTCAATGTTTACCCTGCTGCATATCTGTCCTTAATTGGCCTCAGCAGAGGTCATCTTATAACAATGCAGCTTTTGCTCACATAGTGACCACGTCTAGCCGTGTTTACTCCACCACCAAGTCCAGAATGGTTCCTTCAAATAAGGCAAGCAGTGGATAGAGTCTGGCTATTGAAAAATAATTAAAGGTGTTAATTTATCTGGAAATGCTAATACCTGGTTGATGTGTTATTGTATAGCGTGGGAACAAAGTTTTCTTTTAATTACCAGGTGTTTTGTGTCCCATTTAAACAACTTCTCATTCTTCATTATGTGTTTAACTCCTGCAGTAGGGTTAAACAAATTGCCAGTCATGATCCTGTGTTGTCCCAGATTAGGATATGTCGGTTGATTGGCGAATACACACGTATGCAGCATTGGCTCATTGCGCATATACTTATCTGGAGCAGCAATGCACGTTGCAGGGGTTTAAACCATATTGAAGAAAGAAAAATTATCTAAAAATAAAATGCTCTGATGAAATAAAAAATTAAATTTTACACCAACTTTTAATAAAATGTTGTGATGCATTTTATTGTTACACAAATGCTTTGTTTAATCCCAGCAAGGAGGTTAGGTACACAGGTAAAATGACATTAAACACTTCCTGCTTTTTTCCCATGCTCCCTTTAAGGCCCAAAAGCAAGTTCTATAACCTGTAAATGCGACAAATCACGTTTCATGGTTTAGATAAGTTGCAGGTTACAGATTTTACTTTTTGGTGTCTCTAGGGAATGTGAGACAAAGAACAGTTTTACACAAAAAAACAATGTAAAAGTTTACTGTCCCTCTACTGTCTACTCATTAGCTGCAATCCATTGGGCCAATCTAGAACAGCATATTTACATAGCACCCTGATTGTGTTGAGCATTACAGCTCCTGAGAAGACTTTAGCACCAGCAAAGGGGTTAAACATAATTAAACACACAGTTACAGGCAAGTATTTGTGCTATAATAAATAATATACTATTTCCTGTGCTGTTTGCTTTGTTGGCTAAATACACATATCAGCTGCTCACGAATGTTATTGTACAACAAGCTACTGACATTTTGATTTCAGTGACATTGTTGGACGGTACAGGTAAGGAGGATCTACCTTTTGCTGTTGGAAGCATTGGCATCAGCTGCCTTGGCAGCTGTATACTTTATGGAATTATACAGTATTGTAAATATATCCATATTCCCTTGTGCATCATTGAGCACAGGTTGTGTAATAATACATTTCTGATGAAAAACACATATCTGGTCTGCATCTCGGACATTGTAATATAATAGTTACTTGAATTCTTCTTTAGGGGCCCGTCAGGAGTCCGCGCACAAGCTCTTGATAGGGATGGCAATCTAGTAGATGACTTTGTGTTTGACGGAGGTTCTGGTGACCTTGCAAGCCGCATATTACATGTGAGAAATGCACCTTCGCCAGCTGCCACCTCTTCTCTTGCTATCGCGGAGATGATCGCCTCGGAGGTGGAACAACGCTTTGGACTGTGAACTCGTTTCATTTCACAATTTATAGGCCACAATGTCATCCTCAAGGAAAAAAAATTAACATTTAGTGTGATCTTTTATGATATTACAACTGTTGAATGTGATCTATGATACTGTTGGTGCAAAGGGAGTGACTGTGACTATGATAAATCATGTCTGTAAAGAGAGCAGCATAGCTATCATACACTGTCAAGAGTGCGCTGAGAACCTGGTTTCTTCCCATTTGCAGAATTAGCATTTCCTATGTACACTTCTGTAGCAGCTCATTGTCAGCAAATGATTTAAAGGGCATTTTACTGTAAATTTGTCCCCTTTTTCTAGGCTTTCAAATTCCCCAGAGTTCTTATAAAGTGATGGATGCCCCATTTTGTAACTTATTAATCAGTTTTATAGCTTACACTCCCTCCCTCTCCTATCCACTCTTTATTTCTGTAGCATAGGGTCCCATAGAGTACATGTACTTGCTATTCTCTTAAAAAATACATGTATGTACTATTCTCTTACAAAATACATGTGCGTACTATTATTTAAAAAAATTACATGTACATATTGTTCTCTTAAAAATACATGTACGTAGTAGGCTTTTTAAAAAAAAAATACATGTATGTACTAGTCAGTAGTGTATGTTTTGTGCTGCTCTAGGCACTCAAAACTCTGCGCGTGTGTGGGTAGTGAAGTGTGAGTGTAGTGAGACGCAAAAAGTGCTGCGCCCCCAAATCTGCCGCGCTAGGCAAGTGCCTTGTTTGTCTAGGCCAAATATACGCCCCTGGTACTAATCTTTTTAAAACATAGATGTACTTTCTATTCTTTTAAAACCTACACATACATACTGTTCTCTTAAAAAATACATGTATTTACGTACTGTTTTTTTTTTTTAAATACATGAAAGTACTAGTCTTGAAAAATACGTGTACCTACTATTCTTTTTAAAAATAGATGTACATACTATTCTCTTAATAAATACATGTACCTGTATGTACTATACTCTTTAAAAAAAAATACATGTTGGTACTATCCTCTTTAAAAATACATGTATGTATTCTTTTAAAAAAATACATGAACGTATTATTCTTTTTTTAAAAAAAAAAAAATACACGTACGTACTATTCTTTTAAAAAATACACGTACGTAGTAGGGTTGTACCGATACTTTTTTTCAAATACTCACCGATACCAATTACCGATAATTTTTTATGTCATGACAGTTTACCTAGCACATTACAGTGTAATGATTTAAGATCACTTCTTTATAATTATGAGCTGTATTTCAAAAGACATTTTGAAATAATAAAACAGATTTATGTGCTTGTGGTCAAAGTTTACAGAACATGTTTATAAATAAAAATATTACAATAACATGTTAATAATAACAACAATAAATAACAGCTGCAGCAGCTAGGGCTGGAAAGCTACAATTTAAAGGGGGGATTACTGGATGCAATTTGGTTGTAGGGTGCCTATATAACTCATCAATCTAACATTTGTACTTAATACAAAGTAATATAATTTAATTCTGAAAATAATATTGAGGAAGGAGTATCCCAATAATCCTCTTTGAGAAAAATGGGTGATTTGCATTCTACTAACTCAGTCCAGCCCTGGCTAAGGTTGTTCCTCAGAGTACAGTATGTTTTGAGCATAATTGTGCAAGAGGAGAACTAGTAGTATAACAGGCAATCTAGCAATTAGAATATTTTTTCAAAAGTTAGTGGAAAGTTCTTATTAAGGAACAGAAGCATCTCTGCATGTTCAGCTTTAAGTCTGTTTCTGCTAACAACAAGGACGTTTGACGCTAAGCTGAACAGTCTTTCACTTTTCACACTATTGCATGGGTTAGAAAGATATTTTTGGGCCATTAAATGTCAGTTTATTAACTGCCCAGTACTTCAGGGGTTTGTCTGAATGACTGCTCTGATGTACAATAATACAAATAACAGCAATTTGTATTGGCAGAACAATTTTTAGTTAAGTCTCCACTCGAGCTTAAAATGAAATGGGAACATGCAGTTTGAAAAATGCCACAAAATGGCGTATGGGTAGGAATTGGAGGTATCGGTTTAAGTATCGGTGCATTTGCACGAGTACAAGTACTCATGCAAATACTTGGTATCGGTACCGATACTAGTATCGGTATCGGTGCAACCCTAGTACGTAGTATTCTTTTTTTTAAAATACATGTATGTATTATTCTTTGAAAAAATACATTTATGTACTATTCTATGAAAAAATAAATGTACATACTATTCTTTTAAAAAATGCATGAACGTACTATTCTTTTAAAAAATACATGTATGTACTAGTCTTAAAAAAATACATATACATACTAGTCTTTTAAAAAAAATATACATGCATACCATTCTTTTTTTAAAAAAATACACATACCTACTATTCTTTTAAAAAATACATGCACGTATTTTTTTTTTATTCTCTTTAAAAAAAAAAAATACATGTAGGTATTAACCCCTTTAGTGCGAACGACAGCTCTGAGCTGTCACAGAGTTTCCCACTCGTGTGCTAATGACGGCTCAGAGCCAACGCTAGGACTCTCCCACCTTGAGGGAGATCTGGGGGCTCCCATCCGCTCCTACCCCGGCGATTGGGCCTATCTAGTGACAGGCATTGCCGGGGCTTCATGTTATGCACGGTGACGTCACGCGCAATAACGTGATGACCTCACTGCGCAACTTTATTTAAACTTAACAATGTTAAGTATAGGAAAAGGGGTCATGCTGCTTAGACGTCTGTATCTCAGGCATCTAAGCAGCTACAGACCCCCAAGATCCACCGTTGAAAAGGTATCGCCTAACCTTTCCAACATTGTAAGTGGTGATCTGGGGGGAAAAAAAAGTTAAAATAAAATAAAAAAACCCTTTGAACAGCTTAGCGCCCAGGTGGGAAAGTGCTTAGCACTCAAAGGGTTAAAAAAAATACATGTATGTACATGTCTTAAAAAATACATATACATACTAGTATTTTAAAAAGATACACGTGCGTACTATTCTTTTAAAACATACACGTATGTACTAGTATTTTAAAAATACATGTACGTACTATTCTTTTTTAAAAATACATGTACGTACTGTTCTTTGCTGTGTGTACATCATTATGTCTTGCATTAACTTCTTAAAGGGACATAAAACAAGTTGGGATAGAGACAAAATAATATAATATGTACTTTAATTACTTTACCTGCAAATTTATACTGCAGTGCCTCACCGTTAACCCTTTCTTTTTAGTTTCTGAATTGTAAAGCTCTAACTCCCCCCACACAATTCCTTTTATGGCTGTATCTATATCTATTGTTCTTTTGGTAGAATGCAAAAGTGAATAGGGATTATCTGCTGGAGCATGCCTAGAAGCTTTGAATTTAGTTGAAATACAATGCTTGTGACTAAACACTGATAAGAGGGGCGGAGTTAGCTGCTCCAGGCAGCCTAGCTATGTAATTATTTTTGCTTATTTTTTAAAATTATTTTCAAATACTTGCCAGCAATTTTTTATGTAAACTATTTTAAATTAATTAGCCCTTTTAGGATATGCACATATCTCAGCCTGTTTTATGGCACTTTAATGTCCCCTTAATCTGTTTAGATTCATATTATGAACACTCCATTTTCCTTTCTCAAAGTGAGCAGCTTCTAAATTAAAAGATAAAGGTTTGCATCTATGTATGTACCAATAGTATGAGCACTGGGATCATTTATAAACCACAAATGTTCACATTTAGAAAATAAAATTGGTTAAAAATGTTCCTTTTAAATGTTTTAATTTAACATGAGCCTGTGCTGACTTTTTTTTTTTTTACTTTTTTCTTCTAAGTCTTGGGTATAAAACATGCTTTTCTTGGTAGTTTCTGTTTGAGTAGACACTGCTTATACTTTTTAAAAGAATATTAAATAAGCAAATTCTCTAACCTAGATTTTCAAAATTACTCAATTTAAATTGCAGGATTTTGAAAACATAGGTCACAGAATATGCTTTTTGGCCACTCTGGGGAGTTTGTTTGTTTTTTGTTGTTGTTTTTAAATAATAAAAGCAAGATATATTTACATTTTAATATCTCTTTAAAACAACATACCTGTATATTTCAAGAACTATAAAAATAGCTGTATAGGGGGTGCTTAATGATAGAATACATAAAACATACAAGATGAAACAAAGTATATACAGATAATGATACACAACAATAACCCTAGTCACAGGATATACTGAACTCCCATATATTGTCAGTTCATCAGGGGTTAAAGCTCCTGGACTCCCACATATTGTCAGTTCATCAGGGGTTAAATTTCCTGTAGCAATTTCAGGATCACAATGGCTGCACTTCTCTTCACACGAATGTAGTGGAATAAAACAACAGCATCTAGCAAATATAAGAGAAGCGCCTCATGTGTGCATCAGTCACCAAATAGACAAATCAGATAGAAAATGTCAAACACAGGGGACTCACATATCCATAGAGCACCCTTATGTGCTAGTAGACGCAGGCTGGCAGTATAAAGGTGCGTCAGCTCACCTCCTCCCGACAGCTGCACGTAGTCCAGGGACAGCGCAAACACACAGTGATGATCACACCTTTATACTGCCAGCCTGCGTCTACTAGCACATAAGGGTGCTCTATGGATATGTGAGTACCCTGTGTGACATTTTCTATTTGGTGACTGATACACACATGAGGCGCCTCTCTTATATTTGCTAGATGCAGTTGTTTTATACCTGTATATTTGCTTCTCTTCATATGCAAAATTATATTTTTTTAGTACAATTTTCCTTTCACCGTTCCTTTTTGAAAGCTAAACAATATCTGTTTTGATGGCTATAAAGGGCACTTAAAGAGACAAAAAACTCAATATCTTTCTATCGTAAGTATACAAATTTTAATAAAAGTTTTCTTAGTGCTACTGAATAGACTAATCTCTCTATCAAGCCATTACTTACTTTTCCAATAAATTGGCTACGTAGCTATTAATTTTCTGCAATTATGTTGTAGATAAAGAACGTCAGTCATTTTTACATTGTGCTTTAATAATTATTTTCCAGATAGCCTTAAAAACTTACTAAAACTTTTTTTTTTTAAAAAAGATAGTGATGCTCTTATCTGTGGTGTTTTTCATACTCAACCCACCTTTTCAGCAAACATTGTATGTTCTTGTGGAAAACATTGGGTGATTATAGGACACCTTTTATGCAGGGATATGAGATTAGCTCTGTAAGTACAACAATACACCCTGATCTTGAAAACAAATTCAAAATAACTTTATTGCCCACAGTATTAACATGCACAATAACATAGTATGTCAGAAGTTGATATGAAACCATCAGGATTTAGATAGAGTACTTTTTTTTTTTTTTTTAAACTTTCCACTTGACATCTCAGAAGGACCTCTTTCTTTGTATCCTATGTTTAAATGTAGCTCATTTGCACAAGAGCATATCTAGATATTCTTAATAGTGTGCACGTCTTGACCACTATATATAAATATTACATTCTTACAAACAATATTGCAAACACTGTTATTATATAGTGCTCAAGATATGTGCACGCTCCTTAGCCTACCTCGGTATTCACTCATGTAAATTATACATTTCCAATAAGGGTACAAAGAGGAAGAGATACGTTTTGGTAACAGAAGTAAATTAATATTTTTTTATTGTACACCTATATGACTTCAATATTGACTTCTATGTCCCTTTCATAACCAACCTGTAGCATATATTGCAATATATATATATATTTTAATGATGCTCAGTATTTTTATTATGAAGAATTTATTTTTTTTCTTCTAACAACTACACACATACAGGATATTTAAAAACAGTGAAGTGGTTGTGTGTTTTTATTAATAAAACTGCCATATAGTTATCACAGTCATAATACATTTATTAAACGCCATCTTTAGCAACGTTCAGATGTTTGATAACTTTCATGTGTTTTTTTTATGGAGTGTAAATGCTTTTTTGTAATAATATTAAATAAAAATGTGTTCAAGAAAATAAAAAGTTTTAAAGATAACTGATTTTGTCTAGTTTCATTCAGGGTTTTGGGTAGGAAACAATATTACCTCAAAACCACATGGTTAAACACAAAAAACAAACAAACATTGAAGGGATACAAGACACTACTGGGAATTTTAGAGGAAAAACTTGCTCAAAGTACTGGAGAATTTTTAGCATTTTTATTATTCCATTTTTACAGAAATAGAGCTTTGTTTTTTTTTTTTTAAATAGACAACCCAAGGTATTGATCTAGGAACATTTGGTATATTTTGTGCAATAATTTTGCCACAAAATGTGATCTTCTAAAAAAAATATGCTTGTGCAGTGATAACACAAATGAATGTAAAAGCTTCTCTTGGATCCCTTTTGTTCAGAAACAGACATGCATGGCTTTGCCATTGAGATTTGGTAATTAGAAGGTCTTTAATTGCATTTGCACACCACAGTTCTGAAGTTCCTGGTAGTGAAGGGGTTAATTATTTAACAGGGAAGGGGAACAGTATTATACTGCAGTGATTATCATTCCACCTGACCCCTCCCTAATCCCTCCCAAACAGCTCTGTTACCCCACACCCACACTCCTCCCCACCATCTTACTTACTGGCAGATTGTAGTTTATGGCTTTTAATTTTATTTATTTTTTATTCTTTTTTTTTTCTGCAGTGTAGGGAACCCTCTTCAACCCTCAACAGCTGTTTAACAGTCCCCCTCCCACTTGTGGCGGCAATCTTAGGTACTGGCAGCTGTCTGTCAGTACACAGTTTATATGCATTTTGTAAAAAAAAAATCTGTAGTGTAGTGGCGCCCTTATCTCCCCACGATCGTTAGATAGGGCGTCCCACCTCCCATTCAACCCTTTTGCCGTAATGTAGCTTCAATCCCTCCCTCTCCCTTCCCAACTTTATTTACTGTAACCAAACTCCACAAAAGTATTGTCACTAGATCCTCAAATTCTCTCAAACTCTTGTAAAACTCTGCTTTCTTCCATCTACTTTTCCTGCCTTGACTAATCTTACAATGGTCCTTGACTATTTTGCCCCTCCTACCATAGCTCAAAAGTCACACACTCATCCTCAGCCGTGACATGCTACCTATGCATAATGTTCCCGTACTGCTGAGCAACACTGGAGAAAATCTTGGAGGTCAGTTGACTTTCTTTACTACAAGTTCATCTTGAACTCCTATTATTCTGCCCTTAACCTCTCTAAGCAAGATTACTTCTCTACTCTTATATCTACTCTTTCGTCAAACCCCATTGTCTGTTCAACACTTTTAATACCATTCTCTGCCCACCTCCTGCTACCACTTCTCTCTCAGCTCAAGAATTTGCTAGTCACTTCAACAACAAAATTGATTCCATCAGAAATGAAATAATCTCTCCTCATACTACCAGTCCCCAACCCCCTCAACCACTCACAATCATCCAAAAGCCTCAATTTCAGTTCTTTTGCCCCTGTTACTGATATATACGTTTCCAACCTTTTTTTTTCCTCTCACTTCCCTAACCTGTTCCCTCAAATCCATCCGCTCACAACTGCTCCCCTCCCTCTCTCCTACTCTTACTCCAATCCTCACACATTTTAATATTTCCCTCATCTCCTAAACATGTACTAGTCAAAACCTATCCTCAAAAAAAAAAAACTTCTCTATCCAACCTCCTCATCAAACTACCGCCCTATTTAACTTCTCCCCCTTTCCTCAAAACTTCTGGAAAGGCTGGTATATACACATTTCCTCACATTAAATTCCCTTCTTGATCTATTGCCATCTGGATTTCGCCCCCAACACTCCACAGAAACAGCAATTGTTAAGGTTACTAATTACCTACTTACAGCAAAATCGAAAGGCCACTTATCTCTGTTAATCCACCTCAATCTGTTTGGGAAATCTGTTGGCGCTCTAAAAATAACTAATAATTTAGGGTGCACCTCGCTCATCCTAATTTGACATTTAAACGCTCTCCTAGATTAATTATAGATAAATATTTACAGTACTATGCCACTTCATAAAATCAAATTGGATAACCACAAGATCTTCAAATGATTATACTGCTTTTTGTTTGTTCATTTAGTTTATTTTGATAGTTTTAATTACAATATATCTTTGGCAAATAACTTCTGTTGTACCTCAACTAGACCTATATGGACTTAACTTGCCTGACATTTACTCAACAAAGCAGATAGACTATTTCGGATTAGCTTGGCCTAGACTTGTATGGATTAACATGGATTTCCCTCCCTTCTGTTACTTTTTCACAAACCAAGATCTCTTTGTATAACATCTATGATTTGTGAAATTCATGTACTTTTGTGACCATTGCCAGGCCGCTGTTAGTAGAAGAATCAGGGCTGGTGCAGCTGTAGTTCTCATCCAATCAGTTTATTTATACGTGCGCCCAGGGGATGTGTCTGTAGTGCACAATCCTATCAGCTTTTTTCTTTTAGCTTATATCAGTTCCCACAGCAAACTTTTACATTAAGAAAGTAAACATCTTTAAGATTTTGTCCCCTTTTCCTGTAATTCCATTCTGAAATGGGGAGCTTTTCAGTTCCTGTTAGAAATGGAAGTGCAGAAAACGGTTATATTCCACACATCCATTGGCTGCACACTCTAGCGATCTATTTATAACTGTCTTTAATTGGCCACAGAAGAGAAGGTAACCTAAGTTACAACATGGCAGCTTGTAAACAGCCAATGAAACTTTCTAATATACATCTACGTGTTATTCTCAGACTAATCTTTTCTTTGAAAGCATCATTCTACTAAAACTAAATGGATAACAGCTGCTTACTCAGATATGTCATCTCCCTGTCAATCAGCAAAAACAATGTTCCACTGTCATCTATTGGCCATTTCATATATTGCACGCTTTACATCACTAAGGTGGAATAGATTTTCTGAAAAATAACAGACATGTATCAGTCAAATGTAATAAAAATCATCTTAACCCCTTAAAGACCGGACATTTCAGACTAAAACTTCCCCAAAAGACCAGCGCAATTTTAGCATTTTTGCTATCACTCCGTTAAAACAGAAATAGAGCCTTGTTTTTGTATTATTTACCTAGCAAAACTATATATATATATATTTTTAAGTAGACAACCCAAAGTATTGATCTATGCCCATTTTGGTATAATTAATAAAACATTAAACCTACTGTAAAAATATAGATATATTCTATGGATTATTTAAAAATGTTTACAGTATGTTTTATACTTTTTAATACTTTTTATGATTTTTTTTTAAAAAATGTTATGTGTAGTATTTCAATAACGCTCTTTAGGATTACTAAATTTTCATGTGTGCTACCCCCAACTGTGTTAAAATCTAAATCGTGAAACACATTGCGCAAAATGCATATTGTATATTCCTATGTTCTTCACATAGAAAATAATGTACTTTTTATTATTAAATATATATTTCTATATATCTGATACTGGTAATGTAAAATACATATCAATACCTGTACATCAATAGAAATAGATATTTAGGTATATACAGATATATAAAGAAATATGTATTTAAAGGGATAGTCTAGTCAAAATTAAACTTTCATCGGGGGGCGTGGCCAAGAGGCAGCTATGGCGGTCTGAAAATTCTGAGGCTCCGAGAGCTGATAACCTATTCCTACAGTTTTCTAGGGAGCTACTCATATTCTTCCCAGAATGATCATATACTGGGTTTGTTAAGACTCCCACAACCACAATGTATTTGTTCCTTGCCATACCGCAACTTAGGTGAGCGATTTTAAACTAATAGACATTTCATGGAGGCCTATCCCGTGGATCTCAATACCACCTTCACTTCCGCTTGTTGTCTCAGTTCAGCCGCAACTTAACTGGCTGCTCTCAGGAAGTTATGGAGGAAGACCTAACTACAGCGATAGCCCTGCTCGAGGACTTGGGACTCTTGATGGATATTAGATTCAGCCAGCTCTCTGCTGACATCCGCTCTCTGGGCTCAAGTGAATATAGCTCCAACACCTATTCTATGCGAGAGGGGTTCTCTGTGGAGCAGTGTCGAGAGGTCCCATGCACTGTCCCTCAAACGCACACAGCGGGACATACCAACATACAGTGCACTCCTATAAATGCCGCCAGTTCTCTCATTACCCTACCTACAAAAGACGCAGCCAGCCGTGTGGCCAGGAAGGTACGTTTCTCGGGCAAGCTGTCAAGGAACGATTGCGACCTACACCCTGCACATTCAATTCCTGGGATGGCTGCACAGCCATTGAGACCCAGAGATACCACGGACACTCTCGCTTCTCAACCCATGTGGCTGGACTTGGGAATAAAACTTTTCTGCAACACAGCTACCCAATGGCAACTACAAGATCTCCAATTGATAACAACGAGACCTGCCAGATGGCACTGGGATATCCCTCTGCAAGCCCCAGGGTTCAGAGACATGCCTGTGACTCCTACAAAATCCGGCATAGGGTGAAAGCCTTTTTCAACACAGGAACTTTTTTTTTAGACATCGATCCTGCAGTTAGGTCCTTTATGTCGGGGCATCTTAATGAGAGCCGTATGGCTTGATACCGATGTCTAACCTGTTGTACCGGTCATATGTTTAATGTATATAAAGTTAATACTGTATCTAATGTACATCTCTCCAGTAAATTTAACTCAATCCCTTATCTACAGACAGTCAATCATAGATTGGTATGTTCGGACTGTGACTGGTTTTCTGCTCAACTTTCAACCTGTATTATTGCATGTTACTATTTTTTTTTTTAACTCTATGTCGTGTACATTTCTCTTAGTTTATAAGATTTCCACTTAAGAAGGAAACACCTAGGCAGAGGAAGACCCTTCTTTGCCCCATATAGAGTCTCATTTATATCAGAATCACATTCCTAGAGTAAATTATGTCTTTACCTACACTATGTCTGTTACTAATAGCGCCTCAAGTTTACATTAACTTAAATATGATCTAGCAGTACTGAGTCATTTTATATTTACAACAGACTGTCTGCGGCCGGGACAGTTTAAAGTGATTAGACTCCATGCTGCTGCCAAATTTAAACCTCAGGTCCTTTTTTGCCTAATATTATTTAAGACAAAAATCTAGGGCTGATGCATTCTATGACTAACTGGCAACTAGCTGGTTGCGGACTGAGCCCATCCATAAGAATCTTAATTTCTCTTTGAAACCATATCTTTTTCTAGCACCACAATTATAGATAGCAAGTAGACAGAGAGATGAGGTCTTTTACTGCCCTGTGGGGAATGGTTGGAATGTAATTTATTACACGAGGGGACATGTGTAAAGTACATGCAGAATACCCCGGTTTCCTTTCCTGGAACCTGTTTCGTTCCTCCTTCACACAGCCTAATTATAGGGACACAGATCTTATTTCTATCTTGCCTCGTTTGTTACCCTTAGTGTAACTAGGCGATTAATTATTGCTAGCATATTGTTTACGTTCGCTAGGTCACATGATGCTGGGAACTGATTTTGTATCCTGGTCGTATGTTTACTTATGTACTGTTCTCTTTTCAGTCCCTTTATAGGCGCCACAACCATCACCCCTGCTACACCAGCTAGGTGTTTAAACTTATCCACACACAGGTTTCGTAACATTACCATGACTTATACCTCTCACCCCTCTCAATTCCTTTTAAAGGACCTCTAAAGCTACACCACTCAGCAATACATATAAAATGATGCTACAATAGCCAAATATAATTGTCCCAAGGTGTGTAGCCCCAGTATGTTTGTAAATACTTATGGGTTTCATAGTGATTTTCGAATTGTCTAACACACTGCCTAGTTTCCCAAGAGGCCTACCTTTCAAGAACATCCAACTAGAACCCGCAGACTGTACATATATCCTTTATATTTTGAGTGCCTCTAGAACCAAACTCATTTGTATTAGTATTTCGGGCTTCACCTTAATAAAACCTATGATACTTACAGAACCTGACTTAACACCAGCCACCATACTTTTTGGAAGACCTTTATTTTTTGATTTAGTAGGACACGCCCCCCTCCCCCCTTTCCCCAACATATTATACGAGTGGCTCTTGCCCACTGACTCCCTCCCCCAAAACCCCTTAAAAGAAAAAGAGGTTCCATTTATGTTTGTCTAGTCCTTTTTTTTTTTTTTTTGTTACAATTTCTATCTCAGTTCCTATTGTTATAAGCAATGTTTGATTTCCTATCTTTCATATACAAGCAGGCACTTCTTTTTTTTTCATTTTTTCCTTTTGCCTCATTGTTGCCTGTACGTTAGAGACCTATAAAGCCTGTGAACTATTTATGAGCAATTCTTTACCAGTAAATTACTACTCAGCCTAGATTTTCAGGTCTCCTACTAACCAGACTGCCATATTCTTATTAGCAAAACATACATCTATCTGTAAGTATTAATATTTTTATCTATGATGTCATTGTATATATTTTTGATAGTTGACTGACAAACTCTGTGTTCTCCTTAACAACCTCAATAAAAAATTGTTTACAAAAAAAATAAAAAATTAAACTTTCATGATTCAGATACAGCAGGCAATTTTAAGCAACTTTCTAATTTACTCCTATTATGAATTTTTCTTTGTTCTTGGTATCTTTATTTGAATGTAAGCTCAGGAGGTGGCCCATTTTTGGCTCAGCACCTGGGTAGCGCTTGCTGGTTGGTGGCTACATTTAAACACAATTCAGAAAGCGCTACCCAGGTTCTGAACCAAAAATGGGCCGACTCCTAAGCGTACATTCAAATAAAGATACCAAGAACAAAGAAAAATTCATACCAAGAGAACGAAAAAATAATAATAATAGGAGTAAATTAGAAAGTTGCTTAAAATTGCCTGCTCTATCTGAATCATGAAAGTTTAATTTTGACTAGACTATCCCTTATATAATAAATAGAACATATTCTGCATTGGAATTTAAAATATTATTTCATGTTGGATTTAAAGCTCTTGAATATATGTGGATATCACACGAGTATGGGTGTTAGGTTTTGTTACGTTTTACGTGGTCAATTGAAATCTATGATAGAAGAAGTTAACACAATATTTGTGTGCGTCGGGTTTACGCTTACGTGAAAACTTTTTACTTTCAACTTGTAATACCTTTTATGTGAAATCTGCTGTCTGGGCTTAGTCTATATGTATGTAATGCAGTTATCCCAGTTCAAGAATTTTCAATGAACCATTATTGTGAGTACAATTACATTTTCAAAATCTATAAACAGAATATAATTGTCAGTTCAATATACGTTTGAAAACAATATGTAAATAACTACCTGGAATGAAGATTCATTGAAGAAAACAAAGTAGTCCGAAATAAAAAATACTCTACTTGCCAAAGGATAAACCTTTCAGGATATAATGGACTTTTCTTTTTTTTGTAACAAAACCAGTTGAATTTCTTGCTTTGCAGTAATGTAAAATGTGTCTACAATTATTAGATTCATATTCTTATCTCTATATAGCTGGGAGTTTCACTACTGATGTACACTGTGATTTTGTTAGTTATCAACAAAGAGGATGTTGTAACAAGGATCCTATGGATACACCCATCCCCTGCTCATATCTGGGGCTCCATGTACTTAGCCATCAATTAATTCGACATTGTAGACGCGGATAAACTCGCTGTTACTCGCCGTGAGCGAAATGGTGTCCACTGTCTCTATGTACTAAAAATCCACCCAGAAATAGAAACATCTAGCCCGCCGCAAGCAGTGGCGGATTATTGATAAATTTGACGCCTCGCTCGCCGCGACTAAGCTAATGTACTTAAATGTCAGTAGAATTGTATGGACAATTATTAACACGTTACATGCAAGGTGTCAGAAACGTCATAGTAGTTGTGGGAACAGAATTTGTCTACTATAAAAGTGCAACTTTTCTAAACAACTTTATTATTGTTCAAAAAATGTTGATCAGTTCATGCAGTGCGTTATTTTTGTAATATTTATTTACAAATTTGAAATGTATTTTGTAAAATTTATTTTACAAAATTTTGGGGTTTAGTTGTTGTATACCAATATTTGTTACCATTTTTTGTCTGTTGATGAGAACCATGATTATATTTTGTCTTTTAGATGTTCTTTTACATCATATTATATTTAAAATAAAAAATAAGTTGATGAATCTTTTTAATATATAAAGGAAATTATTTTTTATTAATCAACTTATGACATAAAATTTAATCATCAAAATTTTGTTCTGAAACCATGTCCCTTGTTGCCATCACACACCTATTAGGTTGTTCTCTACATAATTCTTCGGCCCAATCATCTGCAGGTATGGTGTTTTTTTCCTCTAATGCGCAGCCTTTTTTGATTGCTATATTATGTAGTATGCAGCAAACCAATATAATTCTAGTGACTTTCTCAGGTGCCGCCAGAACGATCAAGAAAGCGAAATCTCATTTTCAAAAGACTGAAAGTCATCTCAATTATCCCCCTGGTAGATCGATGTGCTTCATGGAAATGAACTTGATTTCTGGTTTGTGGGTTGTAATAGGGAGTCAAAAGCCATTCTGTACATGAGTACCCTCCATCTCCTAATAGGACATAACAAATATAAATATTAATATTAAAATAGTCAGAATGATTGCTAACTAATATGATACTAATTAAAAATATAAAACACATTACAGTTAATTACAGTGGACAAATTTGCCGCAATTTATGTACATGGAAATTAAAAAAGACAAATTAGACGCCACTTATGCTTACCTAGAAGCCATCCTTCGGGCATATCTCCGTCCTCGAACTTCCGGTATAAACCAGTCTGCCTTAAGATGTAAGAATCATGATATGAGCCTGAGTAGTTTGAACAGACACTGATTATCCTCATGTTGGGGTCACAGACCATCTGAACATTCAAGGAATGGAAATGCTTTCTATTCCTATAGATCTCCTCACAAGCTTGAAGTGGTCTTACTGCAAGATGGGTACAGTCGATGGCCCCTAGGACATTGGGCATCCCAGCCATCTTATAGAAATGTGATTTTATAGATTGCCATTCTTCTGGGGTAGATGCAAGCAAACATAGCGAGGAAAATAATCATAATAGCCTCTGACTTTTGTTAAGTGACGTGAAAATGCTGATTGACTTATTCCAATAATGACGCTAGAAACCGCCTGAAAGGAGCCTGTTGTCATAAAATGCAATACAGCTAATAGTTTCAATAGTCCCGGAATACCTCGTGAACGCGCTGTCATCGGCTCCAAATAATCTTCTATCTTTCGATACAGGTGTAATATGGATTCACGATAAAGCCGGAATCTTTGTATGATCTGTCGGTCAGAAAGGCCGTGCAAACCAACCCGTGGAAGGAATACATGGGGGACACAAACGCTCCTTCTAACTAATCGATTCGCAACATTTATTCCAGTAGTCTGTCTTCTAGACTAGATTTGCATCACACGGAGAAGAAACAAATAGAGAAGTGTCTCCATAGCTGCTGAAATCAACAATGTAAGTACAATGATGATATTACTGCCTTTTATATATGTCTAGACTGGCGTCTACATTGACTTTCCTATTGTTTTGTACCTTGCCCGTGAGGCAAAAATAACGAGGTGGGAGCGGAAAATGTAGCGAGCGGATAAATAGATTTTTTAGTACATTAGTTTATTGCAAGTTGGTGGTCAAATCTGTCTATTTACAATGAAAAATGGAGAGGTAGCGAGGATTGGCGGATAAGTACGCTCACTATTTTAAAAATGCGGTTTTGAACATAGTTGACGGCTTTGTACATAGTGTGCGAGTTTTGACATGAAAATATTTGCGGGAAGCTCGCTGACTGCTTAGTACATGGAGCCCCTGGTCTAGATTCCATTTTGTAGTAATTGCAGTTTTGATACCTGACAAAAAGAGAACTACAGGAATTCTAAAGCATGAAGAAACAGTAGTTTTTTTATTCTTTTATGCTAATTTGGCATTAAAGAGATGGTAAATGGAAAAATATTTTTTTTAAAGGATAGCTATTACTAAAAAAAATATCAATTTATATTGAGGCACCCAAAAGTTTTCTTACCATTCATTTATAGCTATCCTCTTCAGTGCTGTGGATTTTTTTAAAAAACGTGTCATGGGCCTGCTGTCTAATTACAGTGCGCCCCAATCCGGCAGTTCATCCTAATGAAGCTCGCTCCCTCGCTAGGTAAAGCTCTGTTCTAATACAGAAGAGTTTATTATTTTATGTTAACATTTTATAACTTCATGCCCACTTGTGCATAAAGCTTTTGTATTTGATAAATGAGCCATAACTGGCATTTTTTTAAAGAAATAGTCTAGTAAAAATTAAACGTTCATGATTCAGATAGCACATGCAATTTAAACAACTTTGTAATTTACTCCTGTTATAAATTTGTCTTCATTCTTTTGGTATCTTTATTTGAAAAAGCAAGAATGTAATCATAGGAGCCAGCCCATTTTTTGTTCAGCACCTGGGTATCACTTTCTGATTGGTGTCTAAATGTAGCCACCAATCAGCAAGCGCTACCCAGGTGCTGAACCAAAAATTAGCTGGCTCCTAAGCTCACATTTAAATAAAGATACCAAGAGGGGGGGCGGAGCCGGCAGCTGACATGAGCGCAGCTTAACTCCGGAGCTCCGCCGCAAATAGCCCTCAATCACACAAATATCCTGGCCATCCACCTCAGAATCGCCTTCATAGGCACTGGCAATTAAATATCTAAACCCTAGAAAGGGCAGCGGAGCTAACTTGTAACGCTCCGGAGCACTTAGATCTCAGCATCCACACGGCCGCCACAGGCCGCACCTCGCACCAGACTCACCACCCACCTTTCCTGGGGCCTTACCGTCTGTCACGGAGCCCCTACAGAAGCGCCAATACAGCGGATCACCACCCTACAGCCTAACCTACCCTCCGGACTGATCTCCCACCAGGCCGCACAGTGAACCGGATAGCGGCCACAACTTTAGGCCGGGGATTGGGCCTACCGCGGCACTCAAAACGGACCCGGGTAAGCCAGCAATCATACAGCTTCTGTCCACATCACAGCGGTATTGCCGAACAGGCCCCTGTACCCCCTTCATCAGCCTTCATAAACTCTCACACTAAAGGGCAACCTTATCTGGGGTTTGGGCCTATCATTAAAGACAAAACAGAAAACAGCAAGCTTTGCTGCCCACACTAAACTAGTGTCTAAGCCTACCTAAAACTGCACCTTAGAAGCCTAAAATACCCTCACAGGAGGCCCCCCCTCATATGGGTTATTAACCTCTGACAGAGTAAAACAAGCATAAATCAAAAGGAGGGGAAAGAAAGGCAGGAATACAAAGACACAAAAAGAAAAACTAAAAGAATAAGGGAGAATACAACAAAATAAAGACGCTACCCTCTTTCAATTCTCCAGGAACCAGCTCCTCATATACACGCTGCCTTGTTCCACCTGCAGCCTTAACCTAACATTTGCCAAACGTCCTCTATAAGGTGACACCATCCAGTGCAAGGTCACCCCACTTTCTTCTTTGTTTATCACCTTGCCACCTATCTGACCCACATACTATCCAAAATGACGTCAAAGCGCAATACAAAACAAGACAAATTGATCAAACCTGCAACAGGTAAATCCCTCACTATGTCCTCTTTCCTACAATGCCCTGACCCAATCTCTCCTACCAGCCGCAGGCCTAGGGAAAAATCCCCCCCCTGCACACTCACAAGAACTGCAAGCAAGCAACACCCAGCCAGAAAACTGTCCACTCTCACCCACCTTCCTCAAAAATTTGCCGTCAAAACAAGATATTGCAGATATAGTACGATCCTGCATAAGAGAGGAACTTGCGGAAATGAAACAGGACATTCACACATTAGGTTTTCAAGTTGAAACCCTAGAGAGTAATCAGGACACTATCAAAGAAGATGTACATCAACTAAACGAGCAGCTCGCTTCCCAACATGAAACTATCCTCTCACTTCAAGAAAAATTAGACGATTTAGAGAACCGCAGCAGGCGCAAAAACATGCGCATCAGGGGGGTACCTGAATCAATTCTACCCAGAGACTTTCCAGTCTATCTCCAAGACCTATTCCGCCATTTAAAAGACTCATCCTTTCCAGATGATATCCAATGGGTCAGGGCACACAGGACATTACGACCAAAGCCACCCGACTCAGCCCCACCTAGAGACATTGTGATACGCTTCAAAGTATTCCAAGAAAAGGAAATGCTTTTGAATCAATCTCGCAAAAATCAACCTATACGTTTCAGGGGCAACGTATTACAATTCTTTCAAGATTTGTCAACTCGGACCCTGCAACGCAGGAAAGAATTCTCACCCCTTACAACCCTACTCAGGAACAAGAAGATTCCATACAGATGGGGCTTCCCTACGAACGTCTGGACCATCAGCAACAACACCCGCGTAGTCTGCAAATCTCCAGAGGACATTCAATCATTTTGCACATCACTTGGACTGGACCCTCCTAAAGAAACACCCCCTCCGGGGCAGAAAACACCCCAAAACCCCAAGAGACCTAAGCAATCCTGCAGAGTCTTGGCACACCCGCCATTCACAAAAAAACCAAGCCTTCGAGTACAGCAGCTAGAAGCCAACTCCCCTCTAGCCCTACCTCCTCTTGCAGCCAGTCGCCTTAAAGACGAACTACCTATATTCCAACCCTCAGAGACGTTGCACATCACTTTGAACTTTGGGTAATGTTTCCTTTTTAATTTGGATGAATATAATTGAATGCTATGCCCTCTGTTCTCTCCCATCTACCACTTACCTTCTCACTCCCCTCCTAAAAACCCTTTCCCCACTGCCCCCCCCACCCCCCTCCCCCTTTCCTCCCCTCCCTTCCCATCACCTACCCCAAGCCAGGATGTCTGTCAAATTAACCCTAAGCAAAAAAAAAAAAAAAGGACTATTAGGGCTCTTTGCGGTATTACCCCCGCACTGCTCTCAATTATGCCCTACAATAGGATGAGAGACTTTTTCACCATTTGTTTGTTGTTCTTCATAGTTCAGTTCACGCTTGTTATAATCATCAATGTTATAATGTTAACCATGATTTATTGTTCATATTGTTGTACTTTTTATGCACCTTTTTATTCTCCTGCAGGTATTCTATCTGTCACACAGACTGTACCCTACCATAACAGGTCCACATCTACTATACTGTCTCATCTTGTCAAAACATCAACCACCACTACACCATGACGTCCAAAGACACCATTGACCAGACAAGAACACTAACCCTCCTTACGCAAAATGCAAAGGGACTGAACTCTCCGCACAAAAGATCAAAAGCCTTACTTGACCTATCCAAAAGACAGGCCGATATCTTGTTTCTACAAGAAACCCACTTCAGACGCAATAGGGAACCCAAGTACTTTGGTAAGACCTACACCACACACTACCACAGTTCTAATACTTCTAAGAGCGGTGGGGTCAGCATTTTAATTCACAAATCGCTCCCCTTTACCCTGTTACATGCAGCGAAAGACTCAGATGGCAGGTTCCTCGCCCTAGTGGGACTGCTTTTTGGCAGGCCAATCACATTAATCAACATTTACGCCCCAAACACTAATCAAACCCCCTTCTTCAAATATATACTTAATAGAATAGTCGACATCGCAAAGGGCCCCACTTTCTTCGCTGGCGACTTCAATGTACCATTGCAACCCATAAAGGATAGCTCTAACCCCAATGTTACTATCTCTAAAAAAATCACAAACACACTTTGGGTAGGACTACGAAACCTTAACCTACACGACACTTGGCGTTTCATCCACCCGGACACTAGGGATTATACTTTCTTTTCACATCCCAACAAGACGTACAGTCGCTTAGACTATATCTTTTCCAACCAGGCATCTTTAACCTTGGTTAAAAGATGTGATATCTCCCCCACATCATGGTCCGACCACTCCGCAGTAAAACTCAAAATCTCTTGGCCAAATACACCCGTAACACCATACATATGGAAACTAGATAATAACTTACTAAACGACCCAGCCACCATAACAAAGATTAGCTCCACCATACAGGAATACTTCCACCTAAATACACTCTCGGTAGACAATAAATACACAATCTGGGAAGCACATAAGTGCGTGATCAGAGGGGAGCTAATTAAACTTAAAAATCAATACCAGAAGTCGCAGAGACAATTATATAAAGAGCTCTCAGACACGTTTTGCCCGCCCTAGATTTAGCCCATAAAGCTGTCCCCAACTGATCCGCTAATAACTGCTAATCTACAAGATGCCAGACAAGCTTTAGATAACTTTCTTCAAATTGAATACCAGTCACTTAGGACAAAAACCAACAGCATGTTCTTTCATGAGAGCAATAGATCAGGGAAGCTTCTAGCCAGGGCCTTAAAAAAAAAGAGACTTAAAGCATACATAAACGAAATTAAGCGACCCCACCCCCCCGCTACTCTCACTACCACTACCGACATCTTACAATCTTTCCACGACTATTATTCAAAACTCTATAACATCAACAAAAATTCCACACCAAATGGGCCCTCCCCGGAACTACTCTCTTACCTGGCGCAAGCACAGTTACCCAAAATAACACCTGAGCAAACTCGACATCTTAACAGCCCTATTTCCCAATCCGAAATACTTGTGGCTATTAAATCACTTGACAACGGGAAGAGCCCCGGCCCAGACGGCTTCACAGGGAAATATTATCACACCTTCTCCTCCCTACTCCTACCCCATCTCACTCTGCTTTTTAACGAAGTATCAGAAACTAACCCTTTCCCTCAATCAATGCTAGAAGCACAAGTTGCAGTGTTACCAAAACCAGGCAAACCCCCCCACCACACCTGCCAATTTCCGCCCAATATCCCTTTTAAACACAGACATCAAGTTATACGCCAAGATACTTGCCACCCGTATCAATAACATACTGCCGCCAATCGTACACATTAACCAAGCTGGATTCACCCCCCTTAGAGAAACCAAAGACAACACCACTAAAATCCTTCTTCTAATGGAATATGCTGCCACTAACGGCATACCCTCCGCATTCATCTCCATGGATGCGGAAAAAGCCTTTGATAGGCTGGATTGGCTTTTTTTACAGACAACCCTAAAACAATTTGGCTTTGAACAATCGTTCATAGGAAAAATATTCTCCCTCTACAACCGCCCCCAGGCAAAAATCAAACTAAATGATACACTCTCCCAACCATTCGACATCACAAACGGCACACGACAGGGATGCCCTCTCTCCCCTATTTTGTTTGTCCTCGCCATGGAGGTTCTTGCCTCTTACATCAGGCACAATGAGGCTATACATGGAATCAAAATAGCACACCAAGAGTACAAAGTCACTCTGTACGCTGACGATCTCTTTCTCACCATCACACAACCCAAATTGTCACTTCCATCACTTATGCAAACCCTCCACACTTATGGCACCTTCTCCAACTTTAAAATCAACATTACAAAATCAGAATTATTACCCATAGGGCTGCGCGAGAACGACCTGGATGCAATACGATCAATAGCCCACTTTCGCCTTCAATGCCAATCCATCAAGTATCTAGGTGTCCACATCTCCCCGCACTCACAGGTCATACTCGACTTAAATTTCAAAGCCATCTTTAACACAATAACTGCTTTACTTAGGTCTTGGAGCAACAAGCCTATCTCTTGGCTGGGTAGGATCAATTCAGTGAAGATGACCCTCCTTCCCAAGTTATTATACCTCTTTCAAACCCTACCAATTCCCACCCCAAACCCCCTAATCCATAAACTTCAAAAATCTATTATCTCCTACATCTGGCAACATAAGAGACCTAGAATAGCCACTACCACATTATACCGCCCCAAGGAGCTAGGCGGCCTAGGGATCCCAAACTTAATGCAATACAGACTAGCCTCCTTCTACTCCCGAATTATCCACTGGAGTAGACACTCAGAGCATAAAGAATGGGTGCTCCTCGAGCACTTACTATCCTCCACCACCCACCTGAGCAGCAAATGCTGGCTACCATCCAATAAACGAAACCTACCAATACACCTCCCAACTATAACCAAAGAGACATTCAAGATGTGGGACTCGCATATTAAACGCCAAAACCACATATCAACAATACCCTCCCCACTAACCCCTCTCAACGACAATCCCGACCTCCCTGTTAAACTCCTCCCACAAGTAACCCAAACCCCCTATATATCCAGGGGCTTCCCTTGCCATGCAATACTTATAAACGGGAAACCCAAGACTCTACCCGAAATCATATCAACACTAGGGATCACACAATTAAACTGGTTCCAACACCAACAGCTTTCAGACTTCATTACTAAACACCCCAAGAAAACCCAACTCACACGCCCCTTAACCAGCTTCGAAAGCAGCTGTATTAACGAAACATTGAATAAAGGCTTTCTTTCATTCACACATCGACTACTCATGCAACCGTATCAACTCTCCCTCCCCCTCTTATATACAAAAAGTGGGAAAAAGAGATCGGCTCCACTCAAACCCATAAAGATTGGCTGCAGATCGTTCACTATATGACAAAATCTTCATCCTCCATTTATATAATGGAGATGAACGTCAAACTTCTGTACAGATGGTATTACACCCCATACCGACTACATGCCATCCTCCCCGAGCTCTCACCAAACTGTTGGAGGGGCTGCAACGACATAGGCACCCCAACACATATATGGTGGACATGTCCTGTCGCCCAAGAGTACTGGAAATCAATCAAAGTAGAATTTGAAATTCTCTTATCAACAGATCTTGAACTAAATATCTGGTTTTTCCTTTTTAACAAGTTCACTAAAATAAAATGTAAACTAAGACTGGCATTACTAACTATTATGACAACTCGGCAAAACGATTGATACCAAAGCACTGGAAAAACCATAGCCTCCCGTCAGTCTCAATTGGAAAGAAACTACCTCTCAGTCCCTCAAACTAGAAAAACACCACTATAACCGCAATAAACAGACAGACGACTACCACTCCATTTGCTTCCTATGGGAAGAATACCTCAATCACACACAACCCCCACATACCACATAAGGAACCCTACAATACCTTTCCTTTACATACCTACCTTTACATTCCATTGCTTGCAAACGACAATGGACCTCTCAGCCCCAACCGACTCTCCACCTATCTTCTCGACCTTACAACCCTTCTCTTTTCTACCTGCAGGAATCATGCAACCAGACGATATTTTATACAGTTAAATACCTAATTAGATACTTTCTTTTATTTAAGTAATAATTACTCTTACCGTTGTTGACCCATAAAGGGTATCTTATTTACTATAAAAGAAAAAAAAAAGAAGAAAAAAGGGAATTACCTTTCTCTCTGTATGTCAATTAAACTTTCTTTGTTATTCCCTTGTAACTTATAGAATTGCCAAAACAAAACAAAAGACTGATGCATATGTACCATTTTGCAAATTTTCATGTTTGTATTATTTATACGTTTTTCAATAAAGCATTTAAAACAAAAAAAAAAAAAAATAAAGATACCAAGAGAATGAGGTAAAATTGATAATAGGAGTTAATTAGAAAGTTGCTTAAAATTGCATTCTCTATCTGAATCATGAAAGTTTAATTTGATTAGACTATCCCTTTAATGATCTGGCTCCTTTCTTTTGAAAAAATATGCTTGTTATGTTTTTATGTCTTATAATTTATCCTTTAGAATGTAAGGTCATACGCAGGGGTGGAACTACCATTGGTGCAGTGGGTGTGGTGGCACCAGGGCCCAAGTGCTTAGGGGGCCTTCTGTTGAGTAGGTCCGCTACTGGTCATACGTTTATCTGTATGACCGATTATCTCGTATAAAGGTAGCTTATACCTAACAGTGACTCACAGGCAGGAATAGGCACGGACCAAGGCTGTGGTGGACATTTTCCAAAGTATAGGCCTAAGTGAAGGACACCAAGGTACATTTCAAATTAAAAACATAAAAAAACACTCTTTACCGAGAGGGTAGTGGATGCATGGTGGAATAGCCATCCAGCAAAAGTGGTAGAGACAGTGAAGGAGTTTAAAAGTGCATGGGATAGGCATAAGGCTATGCTAGGTATAAGATAAGGCCAGGAACTAACAAAAGTATTCAGAAAATTGGGCAGACTAGATGGGCCGAATGGTTCCTATCTGCAGGCACATTCTATGTTTCTATAAGTTAGGAGAGCGGCACTTTGCTGTCAAATGGTCTGCTTGTTGGTTACCCCTGGTCTAGTTCCACAAGTACAAATTAGTCATCTAATCAAACAAGTTTAAAATAACATTTATATAAAGACTGCTTGTGGTATGCTAGTATAAAATGTTTTAAAAATTCAGAACTTTTTTTTTTCTGCAACTCCTAACCAAACTCACCCACCTTGATGTTAATCGCATGATCATCATTATTGGTTACCAAGATGGCGTCCCTTGAATTCCGATTGGCTGATAGGATTCTATCAGCCAATCGGAATTAAGGTAGGAAAAATCTGATTGGCTGATGTAATCAGCCAATCGGATTGAAGTTCAATCTGATTGGCTGATTGGATCAGCCAATAGAATGCGAGGTCAATTCTATTGGCTGATGCAATCAGCCAATCGGATTGAACTTCAATCCGATTGGCTGATTACATCAGTCAATCGGATTTTTCCTACCTTAATTCCGATTGGCTGATAGAATCCAATCAGCCAATCGGAATTCGAGGGACGCCATCTTGGATGACGTAATTTAAAGGAACCTTCATTCGTCGTTAGTCGTCGAGAAGAAGAGGATACTCTGCGTCGGATGTCTTGAAGATGGACCCGCTCCGCCCCGGATGGATGAAGATAGAAGATGCCGCTTAGATGAAAACTTTTGCTGGATGGAGGACCTCTTTTGCCCCGATCGGATGAAGACTTCTGCTGCTCCGGATGTCCTATTCTGGCCCATCGGTGCCCGGCTGGGTGAACACGGCTCAAGGTAGGGTGATCTTCAATGGGGTAGTGTTAGTTTTTTTTAAGGGGGGATCGGGTGGGTTTTAGAGTAGGGGTGTGTGGGTGGTGGGTTGTAATGTTGGGGGGTCTTGTATTTTATTTTACAGGTAAAAGAGCTGGTTACTTTGGGGCAATGCCACGCAAAAAGCCCTTTTAAGGGCTGGTAAAAGAGCTGATTACTTTTGTAATTTAGTATAGGGTAGGGAATTTTATTATTTTGGGGGGCTTTTTTATTTTATTATGGGGCTTAGATTAGGTGTAATTAGATTAAAATTCTTGTAATATTTTTTTATATTTTGTAATTTAGTGGGGTTTTTTTTTTGGTAATATAGTTTAGTTTATTTAATTGTATTTTAGTTTAGATCATTGTAGGTAATTTATTTAATTAATTTATTGATAGTGTAGTGTTAGGTGTATTTGTAACTTAGGTTAGGATTTATTTTACAGGTAATTTTGTAATTATTTTAGATAGGTAGCTATTAAATAGTTATTAACTATTTAATAGCTATTGTACCTAGTTAAAATAAATACAAAGTTGCCTGTAAAATAAATATAAATCCTAAAATAGCTACAATGTAACTAATAGTTATATTGTAGCTATATTAGGGTTTATTTTATAGGTAAGTATTTATTTTTAAATAGGAATAATTTATTTAATTATAGTAAATTTATTTAGATTTATTTAAATTATATTTAATTTAGGGGGGTGTTAGGGTTAGGGTTAGACTTAGGTCTAGGGGTTAATAACTTTATTATAGTAGCGGCGACGTTGGGGCGGCAGATTAGGGGTTAATAATTGTAGGTGGCGGCGATGTTAGGGAGGGCAGATTAGAGGTTAATAAAATTTATTATAGTGTTTGCGAGGCGGGAGTGCGGCGGTTTAGGGGTTAATACATTTATTATAGTGGCAGCGATGTCCGGTCGGCAGATTAGGGGTTAATAAGTGTAGGTAGGTGGCGGCGACGTTGGGGGCGGAAGATTAGGGGTTAATAAATATAATATAGGTGTCGGCGATGTTGGGGTGGCAGATTAGGGGTTAATAAGTGTAAGATTAGGGGTGTTTAGACTCGGGGTTCATGTTAGGGTGTTAGATGTAGACTTAGAAAGTATATTCCCATAGGAAACAATGGGGCTGCGTTAGGAGCTGAACGCTGCTTTTTTGCAGGTGTTAGGTTTTTTTTCAGCCAGCTCAGCCCCATTGTATCCTATGGGGAAATCGTGCACGAGCACGTTTTTCCAGCTTACCGCTACCGTAAGCAACGCTGGTATTGAGGGTAGAAGTGGAGCTAAATTTTGCTCAACGCTCACTTTTTTGAGGCTAACGCAGCCATTCAGAAAACTCGTAATACCAGCGTTGGCTTAAGGGAGCGCTGGAAAAAAAAAGGAGCGTTAGCTCCGCAAGTTTTTACCGACAAAACTCGTAATCTAGGCGTATGTGTGTTCTTTTAATTTTTTAAGCTGTTGTTATTTCTTCAGCTCAATTATGTGACATTTATTTATCTTGTTTTATGCTAGCAATGTTTCTACATGTACAATAACATTTACTGTTTTTTACATACTGAGTTCATGTACTTTTCATCTGCAAACATCACGTTGTTGCTTATATCATAAAAGGTTATGACTGCTATTATGCCTTTAAGAAAACTTGCCAGGTCTTTTCAAAGTTGTTAAGATTCTCCTTATTTTTCATTTGAACATTTTTTTTCTTTGTTAAGGAAATTTTTCTATTTCTAGCTTTTAGGAGTCTAGTCCTCCTATTAACTATCGGCTAGATTACGAGTTTTGATTTATGAGTAAAAAAGCAGCGTTAAGGCTCATAACGCTGCTTTTTCACTACAGCTGCTATTACGAGTTTTGTAGGTACAGCTGTCCCGCATACTTTTTTGACCGTACCGCAAATTAAAATTACGCAATTTTCGTAAAGTCTTTTTTCAATGGGACTTCCATAGCGCCAGTATTCCAAGCCAAAAAGGGAGCGGTACAACCTTTCCCGCAAGATTCGTAGCGCATTCTAAAGTCAGTAGTTATGAGTTTTGCACTGCAAAGCTGTAGCATAAAACTCATAACTAAAGTGCTAAAAAGTACACTAACACCCATAAACGACCTATTAACCCCTAAACCGAGGCCCTCCCGCGTTGCAAACACTAAAATAAAATTATTAACCTCTAATCTGCTGCTCCGGACATCGCCGCCACTAGAATAAACATATTAACCCCTAAACCGCCGCACTAGCACATCGTAAACACTAGTTAAATATTATTAACCCCTAATCTGCTGTCCCTAACATCGCCGCCACCTACCTACATTTTTTAACCCCTAATCTGCCGTCCCAATGTCACAGCCACTATACTAAATTTATTAACCCCTAAACCTTAGTCTAACCCTAACACCCCCTAACTTAAATATAATTAAAATAAATCTAAATAAAACCTACTATCATAACCTAAATAATTCCTATTTAAAACTAAATACTTACCTATAAAATAAACCCTAAGCTAGCTACAATATAACTAATAGTTACATTGTAGCTAGCTTAGGGTTTACTTTTATTTTACAGGCAAGTTTTGTATTTATTTTAACTAGGTAGAATAGTTATTAAATAGTTATTAACTATTTAATAACTACCTTATGGTATCTAGCTGAAAGCGAGTATGTTACATAGATTTGGGAATTTTTGACCTCACATAAGGGTCTATTAGAGGCACTATAAAATAGTGGATTAGATTAAATAGGCAGTATATCACGCAAGCTATGTGGCAGCACATGAGAATATTTACAGTATGGACCCCAATGGCGGGCTATTGTATATTGTTTGTAGAGATCCCTAGCTATAGACATGTAGCAGAGGAGTCTGTGTATATATATATATATATAAGAGTTTGGGTAGGAGGGGTTAGTGATAGTTGATATTTTTTAAATCCTAACACTATTCTCTCTCTGTTTTAGTGATTAGTCTATCATTATTTTATTCAGGGGGCCTCCTTTTGTTCGTCCTTCCTGGACTGTATTCTTAATGGATGCAAGTTTTACAGGTTGGGGAACTGTCTGAGGGTCTTTTGACAGCACAAGGGGTTTGGAAACTTCAAGAGGCGAGGTTTCCAATCGATATTTTAGAACTCTGTGCTATTTTTTCAGCGCTCTTTCAGGCTTGGCCTCTTTTAGGAGAGAATTTTTTAATTTTTTGCTTTCAGACAGACAATATCACAACTGTGGCATATGTCAATCAACAACAGGGGCTTGTAGTCCCTTAAGCAATTAAGAAGTATCTTGAATACATTCTTAGTTGATTTTCATCTCCTGTCTATTTTCTACGATTTTAGACTTTTGGGAGGTGGATTTTCTCAGCCGTCAGTCTTTACATCCGGGACAGTGGTGTCTCTATAAAGATGTGTTTTCTCGATTTCCCAGGTACCTTTTCAGGTCCAGGGATCCTCAGGTGGAGATGGTGGATGCATTAGCAGTGTCTTGGTTTTGCAGCCTGACCACATCCTTTCACCTCTGTTTTTTTCATCCAAAGGTAATTTCCAAGATCATATTGAAACAGTGTCATGTGTTTCTGATATCATCAGCATGGCCTTACAGGTTTGGTATGTGGATCTTGTTCAGATGTCCAAGTTGCCATCCTTGGCCGCTTTCTCTTTGGCCCGCCCTCTTGTTCTAGGGGCTATTTTTCCATCAGGATCTCAAATTACTAATTTGGGGGTATGGGAATTGATTAGTATTTAGTCATAGAGGTTTCTCTGATATAGTTTTTATCGCTATGTTGCAGGCTTATAAGTCTGTTTCAAGGAACATGTATTATCAGGTTTGGAAAACCTATATTTTATAGTGTTCTCATAAATTATCTTGGCATTCTTTTAGAATTCCTAAGATTTTACAGTTTTTCAGGATGGTTTGAAGTTTGAAGGGACAAATCTCTGTTCTTTCTATTTTATTTTCTAGAAGGATTGTTTAAACTTCCTGATATTCACTGTTTTGTTCAGGCTTTGGTTGGTATCAAGCCTGTTCATTTATTAATTTTTCCTTTTTGGAGTCTTATTTGGTTTGAAGATTATCTACTTTCTTGGAAAGTGTTGTTTCTTTTGACTATCTCTTCTGCTACAAGAGTTTCTGATTTATCAGCTTTCTCTTGTGTGTCTCCTTATCTGATTTTTTCATCTAGATAAGTTGTTTTGTGGACTTCTTTTTTTCCTAAGGTTGTGAAATTTGAACAACATTAGTAGAGAAATTGTTGTTCCTTCTTTGTGTCCTAATCCTAAATAATTCTTTGAGAGTACTTTATATCCTTTGGATGTAGTCAGAGCTTTATAATTCTATATCGAAGTTACTAGGATTTCAGAAGACTTCTAGTCTATCTGTTGTTTTTCTGGTTTCAGAAAAGGTTTGGAAGCCTCTGCCATTTCTTTGGCATCCTGATTAAAGCTTTTGTTTTGCAAGGTTTATTTCGAGGCAGGGCAGGCTCCGCCTCAGAGATTTACAGCTCATTCTACTCAGTTCCATTTTTGGGCGTTTTCAGAATAAAACCCTATAAAATTTGGGCTTCTTTGCATACTTTTATTGTTTTTACCATTTTGATGTATTTGCTTCTTCTGAAGCAGTCCTTGGTAGAAAACGTTCTTCAGGCAGCTGTTTCAGTTTGATTCTACTGCTTTTGATTTAAGTGTTTTCAAGGAAAACTTATTTATTGTGTGGATTTAATTTTTCAGTGGAAATAGCTGTTGTTATTTTATCCCTCTAGTGACTCTTCTGTGGACTTCCACATCTTGGGTATTTCTATCACATACGTCACTAGCTCATGGACTCTTGCCAATTACATGAAAGAAAACTAATTTATGTAAGAACTTACCTGATAAATTAATTTCTTTCATATTGGCAAGAGTCCATGAGGCCCACCCTTTTTATGGTGGTTATGTTTTTTGGGTAAAAGCACAATTATTTTTCAAGTTCCTCTTTTTGTATCCTTTTCTACTCCTTATTTTATTACCCCACTACTTGGCTATTTGTTAAACTGAATTGTGGGTGCGGTGAGGGGTGTATTTATAGGCATTTTGAGGTTTGGGGAACTTTGCCCCTCCTGGTAGGATTGTATATCCCATACGTCACTAGCTCATGGACTCTTGCCAATATGAAAGAAATTAATTTAGCAGGTAAGTTCTTACATAAATTGTTTTTTCTACCTTTATTCTGTTCTTTTTAAATATGCGCATATATTCTATTTTATGATTTATTTTAAGATTTTTTTTCTTATGTACATGATTGTATTGTTCTTTAAATATTGGTTTATTTGTATTATATGCATTATTATAATTTGCATTGTATATACCATATGCACATTTAAAATCACACTTAAAGGGACAGTCTAGTCAAAATTAAACTTTCATGATTCAGATAGGGCATGCAATTTTAAACAACTTTCCAATTTACTTTTATAATCAAGTTTGCTTTGTTCTCTTGGTATTCTTAATCTGAAAGCTAAATCTAAGTAGGCTCATATGCTAATTTTTAACTCTATCTAAATGGATTTGACAGTTTTTCACAGCTAGATGGCATTAGTTAATGTGTGCCATATAGATAACATTGTGCTCATGCCCATAGAGTTACTTATGAAAGGGCATTGATTGGCTAAAATGCAAGTCTGTCAAAAGAACTGAAATAATGAGGCAGTTTGTGGAGGCTTAGATACAAGGTAATCACTGAGGTAAAAAGTATATTAATATAAACGTGTTGGTTTTAAAAACTGGGAATGGGTAATAAAGGGATTATCTATCTTTTTTAACAATGAAAAATCTGGAGTAAACTGTCCCTTTAAAGGGACAGTCTAGTCAAAATTAAACTTTCATGATTCAGATAGGGCATGCAATTTTAAACAACTTTCCAATTTACTTCTATTATCTAATTTGCTCAATTCTTTAGATATCCTTTGTTGAAGAAAATAGCAATGCACATGTGTGAGCCAATCACACAAGGCCTCTATGTGCAGCAACCAATCAGCAGCTACTGAGCATATCTAGATATGCTTTTCAGCAAGTGATATCAAGAGAATGAAGCAAATTAGATAATAGAAGTAAATTAGAAAGTTGTTTAAAATTACATGCTCTTTCTAAATCACGAAAGAAAAAAGAAAGAAAAAAATTGGGTTTCATGTCCCTTTAAGTCTTATTAGGCCTCTTGTGTTCATGTAACTATGTTTTTAATATGGCGTCATGCAGAAGAATACACAAAGGTAGGATACAGAAACAGCAATTTAGGAGCCATGGCTTGATGACTTCTGAGATTTGTCTGATGAATCAAGACAAACATTCTAAAATAGTGTAAACAAGTCATTTCTGCATAGGCCCTTTGGGAAACTTTAATGAAAGTAATGCTATGCTTTTCAGATGTATTTGTAGTTAATAATTTACAGATGTTACGTTGTCACTGTAGAATGTTATACATAATAGATAATGCTGCATCTTATATGTATTTTATCTCACAAATATTATTTCTGTATGCAGAGGATAAGTGGCTTGTTATTTGAATGAACTGTTTCTCTGCTGGGAACGGTGTATGCTTCAAGGGTTAACAATTCCTTGTGACTTTGCTCATGTTATATGACTTTGCTCATGTTAAGACAGGCAGGTCACCATCACGCAAACATATAGAAAAGAGGGGCACAAACAGTACCCTACATCAGGGTAAGAATAAACTCTCTTACAGCATCAGAACGAGGCTCCCATTGGAGCCTATGGAAGCGCACTCTTGTGAGCTTGCATTCTCATTGTTTACAACTTGTAATACCAGCGCACATTAGTGAGTGCTGGTATTACACAGTGGAGAACAAATATCGCTGTTATTATAGTTGCATTGTTTCATGGTGAATGGTTCAGATAAAACCTCCGATTTTAAACATCTTTCCAAGTTACTTCTGTTATCAAATGTGTTTTGTTCTCTTGGTATCCTTTGCCGAAGAGTAAACTTTGGGGCAGCAATAAACTATTGGGAGCTAGCTCAATATATCTTGTCTGCCAATGGAACAATAAACACATTTGTTTCTGTAGTGTTCCAATTGATTAACATATATAAAAAATAACCCTCCACCCCCACCTCACAAAATTATAAAGTAATCACATTCACTATATGGCCAAACAAAAATGATTTCCAAATTCCTACTTCTTATGTACTTGCCCCTTGCAATGATGTAGAGTCTAACCCTGCTCCCTAACAAATTCCATCCTAGCCTTCCAGCTAAAAAAGGCCTCTCCTTTGTGCACTGTAATATCCGCAGCTTACTACCAAAAATTGATGGACTGCAAGCTTGGTGTTTACAATACAAGCCCAAAATCATTGTGATCTCTGAATCGTGGCTAACCGCAAAAATACCTGACTCTACCATTACAATACATGGGTATTCATGCCATAGAAATGATAGAGCAAAGAGAGGAGGCAGCATTGTAATTTATGTTGACAATTCCACAAAGTACACCCCCTTACAAAAATCTAGCTCTCCTGCCACCTTTGATTTCCTTTCTGGCACAACTGAGATCCCATGCAGTAAATCAATAATTGTTGCAGGGATCTACTGCCCACCTAGCTCCCCTGTACATTCCCTTTCTGACATAGCCCATCTCCTTAGTGAAACCATAGCTCAAAACCCAAAAAGTGAAATTTTGGTTTTTGGAGATTTTAATATTGATTGGCTGAATCCAAAAAATAATAGTTGTCGCTCGCTGCTTAAATCTTTGCAGCTAACACAATTAATCTCCTCCCCAACTTGCATAAACATCAAAAGCCATAATCACACCCTGCTCGACTGGATTCTCTCAACTTCTCCCGACCGAATCCAGGAGGCAGGTGTTCTCCCTAACAATTTCAGTGACCACTGCCTAGTGTACTGTGTGCACAAAATAAAGGTAACTAAATCCTCTCCCAAGGTTAAAATCACCAGGTCCTTCAAAAAATGTAATCTTCAATCATTTCTAAATTACATCAAGAACCTCCCCTGGCACAGATTAAACCTAATCCCAGATCTAGATTCTGCAGTTGAATTCTTTGTCTGAACTCCTACAAGTTTGGAATTTACATGCCCCGCTGCGTAAGGTGAGAGTAAAAGGAGCACACTTAAATTGGATCACAGCTGACCTCATTCAAATGTACCAGTTTCGGGATTCATTGTGGTCAAAGTTCAAGCATACAGGCTCTATGAACGATCACTGTGTATATAGACAATGGCAAAATATATGCACTATACAAACAAAATTGGCCAAGGCCCCATATTTCTGTGAAAATCTGAACAATAAGATATCAAACCCTAGAAAGTTTTGGAAACTCATAAACAACTTACAAAATCCACCAATCCACTCCCAAACCCCCACTGTCAATGTGAACAACCAAACCCTGCAACTCCCCTTAGAAGTAGCAAATGCCTTTAAAGGGACAGTCTAGTATAAATTAAACTTTCATTATTTAGATAGGACTTTTAATTTTAATCAACTTTCCAATTTACTTCTATCATCAAATTTGCTTTTTGCTCTTGGTATTCTTAGTTTAAACTAAACATAGGTAGGCTCATATGCTAATTTCTAAGCCTTTGAGGGCTGCCTCTTATCACATGCTTTTTAAATTCCTTTTCAACACAAATAGACAGAAAGTGTACGTGGGCCATATAAATAACACTGTGTTCAGGCACAGGGGGTGATTTAAGATTTAGCACAAAACAATACTAAATGCAGGTCAATAGATAATAAACAGTCAGTCATGTGATCAGGTGGCTGGAAGAAGGTTCCTAGATACAAGGTAATCACAGAGGTAAAAAGTATATTACTATAACTGTGTTGGTTATGCAAAACTGGGGAATGGGTAATAAAGGGATTATCTATTTTTTAAAACAATAACAATTCTATGGTAGACTGTCCCTTTAATAATTATTTTGTCAGATGCTCCACCACCCTGATTGACAAACTAATAAATGACACGCATCCTGAAACTACAAATGTGGATCAAGCCCCACTAAATCAGCAAAGACCCAATATAGAGAAGTTCAATTTTACACCTGTACCCATCAATGTCGTTAAGAAACACCTTACTAATCTAAAAATGAAAAACCAGTCTGGACCTGATCAAATCCCAGCAATTCTGTTGAAGCTCAGTGCGCCAGCAATTGCTAAACCCGTCACAACCCTAATTAACGAATCCTTGGTGTCTGGATACATTCCTAAACTTTGGAAAACTGCAAGAGTAGTGCCTATCCATAAAAGTGGGGAGTTAACCTTGGTTTCTAATTATCGTCCTATATCTTTGCTCCCAGTATTGTCAAAAATCTTAGAAAAATGCGTCCATACGCAACTATGTGAATATTACCAACAATCTAACTATCTGACCCCTGATCAATCAGGTTTTCCTTGATTTTGCAAAGGCCTTTGACACAGTAGACCACGACATACTACTGCTCAAACTAAAAAACTCAGGTATTGGTGATCGTCCGCTAACCTGCTTTCGATCATATGTATCGGATCGATCACAATATGTCTCCGTTTCTGACAGCGACTCCCTCCCTCTCCAAGTCACGTGTGGTGTTCCCCAAGGTTCCATTCTCGGCCCCCTACTATTCACATTATTTATAAATGATCTGCCTAATGTCTGCAAATCCTCAACTGTACACATGTACGCAGACAACACAGTAATCTATGCAAACAATTCCGATCTGCCGCAGCTTCAAGCAGTGCTCCAAGACCAATTCACAGAGGTAGAAAAGTGGATCTCAAAAAACAAACTCTTCCTAAACACTGACAAAACTGTCACAATGATCTTTGGAACGGGACCTAAATTACACAAATTACAAAATTCCCATCTATGCATCAAAACAAAATCCAATTGCATGCTTACTGCAGTCCACTCTTTCAAATACTTGGGTATGTTGTTAGACCCCAATCTATCTTTTGGCCTCCACATAGAAAAACTTGCATCTAAAATTTATCCAAAACTAGGTGCCCTCTACAGAAACAAATCCTGCCTCAGCCCTACAGTAAAGGAAAAGATTGTACAGCAAATGCTGATGCCTATTATGGATTATGGAGATGTAGTATATGCACCTGCATCGCAAACTCACCTTAATAAACTTAATACATTGTATAACTCATTCTGCCGCTTTGTGCTACAATGTAACTACAGGACCCACCATTGTGACATGCTAAAAGAACTAAACTGGCTGTCGCTGGAATCCAGACGCTCCCTCCATCTTTCCTGCCTTGTGTTTAAGAGCCTTTCTGGGAAGCTCCCACCCTACCTGAGCAGAATGCTCTCCCCGGCTATTCCCTCCTTCTATAACCTCCGATCCAATACCAGCACTTTATTTAGCTTGCCTCAATACAAAAAGAAAGCAGCTCGATCCTCCTTTTCCTACAGAGCACCACAATTATGGAATGACCTCCTGCACACTTTCAAACCTTCCCCAAGCCTAATATCCTTTAAGAGATCCCTCTCTACATATCTCAAAACAGAATGCACCTGTCATGGTTGATTAAATATTTCCTACCTGTTCTATGTTAATTTTTTTGCATATATTGTGTATTATTATTGTTTTTGTATTTTATTGTACCCTATTGTATCAATGCAATGTTTTGTGGACCCAGGACATACTTGAAAACGAGAGAAATCTCAATGTATCCTTCCTGGTAAAATATTTTATAAATAAATAAATATTAGCAGACTTGATGTTATAATATTTAACACCTTGTTTTTGCAAATGTTTTTTAATGGTCAAACAACACTCACTACTTTCCTTATTTGGAGGAGCTAATCTTCAGCAGAAAAGATATAGGGCCTGTAAATATAAAGCTCTCTGATCCCTCAAGATTATCTAAAGAGTCTCATCAGAACTGCAAGGTCCCTCAAAGAATGTTAGAAAGGCAAATGTTAGCTTGAGAGCTGTTTATCTAGCTATGCAGGTTCTGAATGTGAAAGGGAGACACATACATTACATAATAATGATAAAAAAAAAGCCCCCAAATATTTTGCATGATTTCTCTCCAAACTGCACTAAGGAGAAATACTGTATGTGGCAAGGTTAGGCTTTTGTAGTCCGCTATGTTCACTTTCAGTATTCAGGACAGGAAAATACATAATTTTCAGACAAAGTTGTTTTACGATGCTTAATGGACCGCTTCATGCCATTAGGAGGTTCCATGGCATCCTAACAGCGATGGACTTTAATGCTGTAAGGACGTCCTACCTTATACAGAGTTCTGCAACCTCCTCCTTTTAGATAATGGAAAATTGGACTGGAGGGGCGTGTCTAGCATTGTAGGTAGTCACCCATGATCCGGTACCGGCCTTTAAATCACGTGATCGCATCAACAATCCCATGATTTCATTTTCCAGCAAGTGTTTACATCAGAACATGAAGGGGTTAAGCATTTTGTACTACAATCACAAAGTGTTTACTTTCACTTTAAGGTAACTAGGCTGTTCAATGTTAAAAGTACATAAAAAATACATAGTACTCAACATTTTTCTATAATGTATTTGAAACAAGAACAGGTAAAATGTAAAAAAAAAGTTTTTTAATGATAAAATGTGAAGTAAAAGCTTTCTAAATTTAAAGTGAAACTAACAGAACGTGCAAGATTGTGTATAATTGAGTCCTGGGGCTCTGTTGCTCATTGGCTGACAAAGACAAATCTCTCATACAAAAAGCTGGTTTATTCAGCACAAGGACATAAAACAATAAAAACAAGCTCTATCATTTTCTTTCATATGGAGCAGAGAATATTTTCAGTACCATGTCCCATTAAAAGCATTAAAGTGATTGTTACTTTAGATTGGATGAATACATTTATTTGACATTTGGCAGTCTTCTGAGCAGGGACGCAGCTAGACCTCACTGGGTCCCAGAGCAAAGGCTGTTGGAGGACCCCCCATCAACAGTGCCTTTTCTGGATGTTTTCAATCAGTAGAAGCTGAGCTGGCAGCCAGATAGGAGAAAAAGGGGCTGATTCTCTGTGATATGCTTCCCCAATAGTAAGTCTGTGCCAGAGGATATGCTCTTGCACAGCCATCCTGCACAAATATGGTGGCAAGTTTTTTCTACACTAACACTATGGCGGCCATCTTGAAAACCCAGTAAAGGCAAATCAATACAAATGTGACATATTTTTAGTACAGGGTACACAGAAGGTCCAGGACCAGGCATGATGGTGGCCTCTTCTAACAACATCCCAAATGATTGCAGAGCAAGATGGCCCCCCTAGAAGTTCTTGTCCGGTTTTAATAAGAGACCTCTGTAGTTATGCCCCAGATTGTGAGAAGCCTCAGTAACTTGTTTTAGTATTTAAGACAATTTTAAGCCAATTGTATGTGTTTGGAAAGTAATTTAAATGTTAGATAGCTAGATAGATGTTTTGAAGAAAAAAAATTACCATTTTTTAGGTCACAACTTCACAAATTTGTTTGTCAGCCCAAAAATGGTAGATGTACAATTTGCTGCATGTTTTATTGCACATCTCTTATTAGCAACTGTGTAATATTGTCACACATATTTTAACTATATATATGCTATGCAATTTAAAAAAAAAAAGTCAGTAAAATATGTATCTGGTATGTTCTGTGCATTTAAAGGGACAGTGAAGTCAAATTATACCTTCATGGTTTAGATAGAGCATTCAATAAAAAAAGTCTGTTCAATTTACTTTTAAAATTTGCTTTGTTCTTTTGGTATCCTTTGGCTCATTGGTGCTTGGAAGTTTTTAGACCAGCAATATTATATAGTCTCTTAGCAGAGGGAAATGTTACTCAGATGATCAAAAACATAAGATCAAAATGGGCTACTTTATTGGTTTGTATGGATAGACGTACATTTCTGAAGTTTGGAATCAGGAGTAAACAAATTCCAAAGACTGCGGCCGCAAGCTAAATTTGGCAATTTTTAGAGCTGGATTTTTTTGTGTGAAAACACACTAAGATCTGTGCAAACAAATATTAAAATAATGTTTCATATGTAAAAGGCAAATAGATGATTATTTTCCAAATTGAATTAAATCTTCTACTCTTCAAATGATTTAAGAGTACAGTACCATTATCTCTTATTATGTGTCTAGGGGCATGCACTCTATGGCTGCAGTGCTTGCAACAATATACAACATTGCTACAAACACAGCATGTGGTTTTAGCACTCCTACACAGCAGTGTTTGCAACAATGTAGCAATGTTATACATTGTTGCAAACACTGTTGTAATAGAGTGCTAAAGACATATGGACACCAGGAGGGATATTTATCAAGCCGTCAACTGCAAATACGCTGGAATTCCGCAGCGTAATTGTGGCAAGCTTGATTCAACCTAGTTATCAAAGCCTACAGACTGGCAAAAGTTGAAAGTTGTGACGTAACATACGATCCAACAGTCTCAATCTGACACAGATCGATGCTTACGTCATTACAGATGTTCCAAATACAAATTCGGCACTATCTGATAACTTTTGCAAGTTATCAAACTTCTAACCGGTACACTTGCCACTATTCCGGCCCAGCGTACCTGGTTTTCAATCCGTCACCCTGGAGGCCGCGGATTCCATAGGAATCAATGGGAGTCTGAAAGCAGCGAAAGCTCATGTTCGATACTGCCAGATATCCCTTTGATTTCTATGGTAGAAAACCAGTAAAGTTTACACCTAACACCCTAACATAACCTCCGAGTCTAAACACCCCTAATCTGCCGCCCCGACATCACTGCAACCTACATAATGTTATTAACCCCTATACCGCCACTCCTGGAGCCCACCGCAACTAAATAAATGTATTAACCCCTATCCCGCCGCAACTAAATAAAAGTATTAACCCCTATCCCGCCGCTCCCGGACCCCGCCGCAACTGTAATAAAATTATTAACCCCTGGTCTCCCACTTCACTACCACTAACTAAACCTATTAACTCCTAAACCGCCAGTCCCCCGCATCGCCATAAACTAAATTAAGCTATTAACCCCTAAACCTAACAAGCCGCTAACTTTACATTAAATATTAACTCATCCCTATCTTATAATGAATTAAAACTTACATTAGAATTAAAATAAACTATATTAAACTATTAATTAACCTACCCTAACTATTATACTACAATTACATTAAAACTATATTAAACTATTAATTAACCTACCCTAACTATTAAACTAAAATTACATTAAACTAACAATTAAATTAACTATATTACATATTTAAAAACCTAACCCTACTTAAATTATTTTAATCTACTATTAAAAATGACTAAATTACAAAAAAAATAACAACTAAGTTACAAAAAATAAAAAAACATAATTTATGCTTACCTGATAAATTCCTTTCTCCTGTAGTGTAGTCAGTCCACGGGTCATCCATTACTTATGGGATATTAACTCCTCCCTAACAGGAAGTGCAAGAGGATCACCCAAGCAGAGCTGCTATATAGCTCCTCCCCTCTACGTCACACCCAGTCATTCGACCGAAAACCAAACGAGAAAGGAGAAACTATAGGGTGCAGTGGTGACTGGAGTATAATTTAAAATTTAGACCTGCCATAAAAAACAGGGCGGGCCGTGGACTGACTACACTACAGGAGAAAGGAATTTATCAGGTAAGCATAAATTATGTTTTCTCCTGTTAAGTGTAGTCAGTCCACGGGTCATCCATTACTTATGGGATACCAATACCAAAGCTAAAGTACACGGATGACGGGAGGGACAGGCAGGATCTTTACACGGAAGGAACCACTGCCTGAAGAACCTTTCTCCCAAAAACAGCCTCAGAAGAAGCAAAAGTGTCAAATTTGTAAAATTTGGAAAAAGTATGAAGAGAAGACCAAGTGGCAGCCTTGCAAATCTGTTCAACAGAGGCCTCATTCTTAAAGGCCCACGTGGAAGCCACAGCTCTCGTAGAATGAGCTGTAATTCTTTCAGGAGGCTGCTGTCCAGCAGTCTCATAGGCTAAACGTATTATGCTACGAAGCCAAAAAGAGAGAGAGGTAGCAGATGCTTTTTGACCTCTCCTCTGTCCAGAATAAACGACAAACAGGGAAGAAGTTTGGCGAAAATCTTTAGTTGCCTGTAAATAAAATTTCAGGGCATGGACTACGTCTAGATTGTGCAGAAGTCGTTCCTTCTTTGAAGAAGGGTTAGGGCACAATGATGGAACAACAATCTCTTGATTGATATTCTTGTTAGTGACTACCTTAGGTAAGAACCCAGGTTTAGTACGCAGAACTACTTTGTCTGAATGAAAAATCAGATAAGGAGAATCACAATGTAAGGCCGATAACTCATAACTTTAATGGAAATAGCCATTAAAAACAGAACTTTCCAAGATAACAGCTTGATATCAATGGAATGAAGGGGTTCAAACGGAACACCCTGTAAAACGTTAAGAACTAAGTTTAAGCTCCACGGTGGAGCAACAGTCTTAAACACAGGCTTAATCCTGGCCAAAGCCTGACAAAAAGCCTGAACGTCTGGAACTTCTGACAGACGTTTGTGTAAAAGGATGGACAGAGCTGAGATCTGTCCCTTTAAAGAACTTGCAGATAAACCCTTTTCTAAACCCTCTTGTAGAAAAGACAATATCCTAGGAATCCTAACCTTACTCCATGAGTAACTCTTGGATTCGCACCAGTGTAAATATTTACGCCAAATCTTATGGTAAATTTTCCTGGTAACAGGTTTCCTAGCCTGTATTAAGGTATCAATTACTGACTCCGAAAATCCACGCTTTGATAAAATCAAGCGTTCAATCTCCATGCAGTCAGCTTCAGAGAAACTAGATTTTGATGTTTGAAAGGACCCTGAATTAGAAGGTCCTGTCTCAGAGGCAGCGACCAAGGTGGACAGGACGACATGTCCACTAGATCTGCATACCAGGTCCTGCGTGGCCACGCAGGCGCTATTAGAATCACCGATGCTTTCTCCTGTTTGATCCTGGCAATCAAACGAGGAAGCATCGGGAAGGGTGGAAACACATAAGCCATGTTGAAGACCCAAGGTGCTGTCAGAGCATCTATCAGCGCCGCTCCCGGGTCCCTGGATCTGGATCCGTAATAAGGAAGTTTGGCGTTCTGGCGAGACGCCATGAGATCCAGATCTGGTTTGCCCCAACGTCGAAGTATTTGGGCAAAGACCTCCGGATGAAGTTCACACTCCCCCGGATGAAAAGTCTGGCGACTTAGGAAATCCGCCTCCCAGTTCTCCACGCCTGGGATGTGAATCGCTGACAGGTGGCAAGAGTGAGACTCTGCCCAGCGAATAATCTTTGAGACTTCCATCATCGCTAGGGAACTCCTTTTCCCTCCCTGATGATTGATGTAAGCCACAGTCGTGATGTTGTCCGACTGAAACCTGATGAACCTCAGAGTTGCTAACTGAGGCCAAGTCAGAAGGGCATTGAGAACTGCTCTCAATTCCAGAATGTTTATTGGAAGGAGACTCTCCTCCTGAGTCCATGATCCCTGAGCCTTCAGGGAATTCCAGACAGCGCCCCAACCTAAAAGGCTGGCGTCTGTTGTTACAATTGTCCAGTCTGGCCTGCTGAAGGGCATCCCCCTGGACAGATGTGGCCGAGAAAGCCACCATAGAAGAGAATCTCTGGTCTCTTGATCCAGATTCAGCATAGGGGACAAATCTGAGTAATCCCCATTCCACTGACTTAGCATGCACAATTGCAGTGGTCTGAGATGCAGGCGTGCAAAAGGTACTATGTCCATTGCCGCTACCATTAAGCCGATTACCTCCATGCATTGAGCCACTGACGGGTGTTAAATGGAATGAAGGACACGGCAAGCATTTAGACGTTTTGTTAACCTGTCCTCTGTCAGGTAAATTTTCATTACTACAGAATCTATAAGAGTCCCCAAGGGGTTTTCCGGTGAGAAGGCAGAGCTCTAACACAGGTGCTCCAGGTCGGCGTCTTGTCCGATGCTTGCTATCACTGCCTTCACTTTCTGCCCATTGTACCTGAAAGGGCTCGGGCGCACTGCTTGACAGGACATCGCAAGCGGAAGGGAAACCTTAGATGCTGCCTATGCTGCGGTGAATCCGCATCAACGCTAGTTACTGCTGGAAAGGATTGTCAGAACTTCCAAGGAGAATTAAGGATCTTCCATACCTCTGACTGTGTTCTGCTGAATTGCCGGGCTTACGGCTCTCTCATTGGTCCAGTGGAGCGGCGGAGGAGGGGATGAGAGGAGCCAGAGTGGTGCTGTGTGAGTGACAGCTGTGTCGGCTCGGTGTCTTTTCAGCCCCGGAGGGGTTTTCCTGGAGGGCTTGCTCCGGTACAGAGGAAGGCGTGCTGGGCTTGGAGGCGGGCTCACTGCCGGATGCGGGTGCACCGCTCTGGGGCGCGCAAGGGTCCCGAGTGTTTTTGCTCCTGCTGGGCAGTGGTCTCCTGGATCCAGGTACAAGTGGTCCAGCACCTGTCAGCGTGGTTTAAAGAGATAAGGCTCCAGGGCCTTGCATGCTAAATTTCCGGTCACTTCATCTGTACTGCTCCCCCGGGTGGGAGCGCTCCTGGCCGGACGCCAGTTTCTCCAGAGTCGGCTCAGCTACGGTTTTACCCTGCCACCAACTAAGGATTCAGACTCTCCTACGGTGTTCTATCTTTTGCTCCTGGATGCTCGGAGCATAAAGGTGACTTTTTTTAAGATCTTTGCATGTTTCTCTGACTGTCCGCTCAAATTGTCGCTGATTCGAAGCTTCAATCTTAGCTGGGAACTGTGTAAGGCGGCCCTGAATCCCAGGAGACTCTCTGATATAGCTGGGGGTTTAATCAGTCTAGGGATTACTAATCAGGGTCTTGTTCAAATTTAATATTGTTTACTCTCATCTCTTTTGGCAGGTCTAGCAGGACAAGGTTTCTATACGTATTTGTCTGTATTGTTGTGCAGGCAAGAATATAACTGGTTGTCCTTGACCCCAAATTCATTATTTCTTTCTGGTTGTTTAAGCTATAAAGTTTCAGGCATTTTTCCCAAGGCTTTGGCCCTTGTCACTGTCTATAGAATATATAACCATTATACTTACTATAGGTTCTATATTATATAGCTTATTTATTATTTTTCTTGTATTTTGATTGTATGTATCACATTAGATTACGTTCACTTATATAGGTATTCACTTAGGGAAAAAAAAAAAAGAGAAAGAAAAAAAAAGGGAGAAAAAAAAAAAAAAAAAAAAAATGTTTTTGCTGCACTAATTGCGATATCACGGTATTTGTCTTTCCCCACACAGGGGATTTGCATTTTATTTGTTGTTCTCAGTGTTTGATTGTTTTTTTGCTTTTTTGTCACTATTGATGGAAAAATTTATTACTCACGGTAACACTATTTCACCCAAAATGCCTGTTAAACCCAGAGATAAAAAAAATTCCAAACCTGGCGACTCAAGTGCAGATATATCATCTGAGAGCATATCTACAGCAATAGACACCCAGACTCTGATTGCTCAACTTACAGCTATTTTTGCTCCCCAGTTCGAGGGTATTAAAAAAGATCTGGGAGGTATTTCTTCTGACATAGTTACACTCTCGGCAGAAGTTAAACATTTCTCCCATAGAATTGGGGAAGCAGAAAATAGAATTTCTGCCTCTGAAGACAGGTTGACAGCTCAAGAGGCTATTATTCAGGCCCAAGAGGTTAAATTGAACAGTATGCAGTTGCGCCTGGAGGATCTTGAAGATCGCTCCAGGCGAAACAACATCAGGATTATAGGCCTACCCGAATCACTAGAATTTGAGGATCTGATTAAATTCACCTCCTCAACTCTTCCCCTAGCTATTGGTATAGCACCTCATTCCCTCCCCCTAGCAATCGAGAGGGCCCACAGAGTGGGTCCCAGAAGGGAGTCTGTTAGTGGTCCGGTTAAACCCAGGATGTGTATTTTCAAGCTATTAAAGTTTCAGGACAAACTGGAGATCTTGAAGCTTGCAAAGAAAGCTGGTACCTTAGAATTCGGGAACAGCAAGATTTTGCTGTTCCAGGACTTCTCGGCGGAAACTTCCGCTCGTAGAAGACTTATGGCCCCGTACTGCTCACAGTTGATCAGCAAAGGTATTAAAGCTAGTTTATTTTATCCCGCTAAAATCTTAGGTGAGAATAAGGGAGTCAAATTTAGTTTCAATGAAGTTTCTGAAGTTAAAGAATTCATGAGAACCCTATAATCTTACGGGCAGGTCCGCTGTTGAGCTGGTTCCTTGGGATTCTAGGTCAGGTCCATAGAATCTCCTTGGAGAGTCTTGATTTTTTTTTTTCTGGTTAATTTTCTGATTTTATTAGTTGTTTTAACGTATTTGTTATGCTTAATATTTGTGTCTTGTTATTGTGTGAAAATTATGTATTTTTAAATTTTGTTCACCAAAAATCGCCAATAGCAGGATTCATGATAAATAGTATATTTTGGATTGATGTGGTTTTTTTTTTTTTTTTTTTTTTTTTTCTGCTTCTCTCTCATCATTTTTCTTTTTCTTCTCTGTTTCTCTTTTTTTTTCTCCCCCTTTTCTTCCCTCTTGCCCGCGTGTCCCCCCCCCTCCCCCTCGGTTGTTACTTCCTGTTGTGGTCCCAGTTTGGGCTGTGTGTTTTAGACAGACTAAAGAATAGTAGTGGGTTTTAAAATTCTCTCGTGGAATGTGGGGGGGATTTCCTCTCCCGCCAAGCGTAAACTGGTCATCAAAACATTGGCTGTTGAAAAACCTGATCTGGTTTTTTTACAGGAGACCCATTTAGATGGAATAGAAGCGGCAAAGCTTAAAATAAAATGGGTAGGCGAGGTAATCGCCTCATCCTCTCCAGCTAAAAAACGAGGAGTGGCGGTCTTATTTCATAAAGATTTGGACTATCAAATTATTAAAGTTGAGTTAGATCCCTCTGCCCGCTTTATGTTATTACAGGTGATGATAATACATCTTCTGCAATCTCTACGCCCCCAATAAATTTTCATTAAGTTTTTGGGACCAGATCCAAAACAAAATCTTCCCCTTTCAAAGGGAGAATCTAATTATTTGTGGGGATTTTAATATTACTAGGTGTCCAGAGTTAGACCGTTTTTCAAGAAAGAATTATGCTAAATATAAGTATCACGCCAAGTACTTTAAAATATTTTGTAGTAAATTGACTTTGACTGATATTTGGCGTATTCAAAATCCTTTAGTTAGAGCTTTCACGTGCGAGTCCAAGGCGCATAGGACTTTTTTGAGGATTGATCTCTTTTTAATTTCTGAATCATTGACAGTTTTTCAGCTTAATGCGGGAATTGGGGAGTTTCTGATATCCGACCATGCTATAATTTCTTTATCCATTCTTAATACTCACGAGGCACGTTCAGCATCACAGGTCTTTGGCTTCCCTCGTTTCTTATATACTAATCCGAGCTTTTTATCTTGGATCAAGAGTATTTGGAGCGAGTACGTATCTTTTAACTCGAATTACAGTCACAAGTCAGAGGTCTATTGGGAGGCTGCTAAAGCCGTGATTCGGGGTAAAATTATAGCTTTTATGAGTACTCGCTCGAAAAAAACCAAGGAACAGGGGAATTCTTTTGCTGTCAAAGTTAGAGCGGCGTATAGGGATATTCAACTGGATTCTTCTCCAAAGAATTGGGCAGTATATATTGAGGCCAGAAAGGAAAGAGAGATTTTTTTAAAGCAGAAATCTATGGAGGAAGAGGTTAGATTGAATCTTAAATATAGGAGCTTTCATGGGTGCTCGGCGAAACACCTGTCTCGCCTTGTTAAGAATAGAAAGAAGAGAAATTATATTGCAGTGATAAAGAAGGGTGAGGACAGGCTTTTCAAGCCAGCAGAGATTTCCCAGGCATTTTTTGATTTCTACCAGTTATTGTATTCGCCGATCAGCACCGATTATAATAGTCAAGAGTCTTTCTGGTCCGTTATTAATATTCCAAAGATACAAGCAGATGAGTTGGCATTGTTGAATCAACCGATAAGGCAAGAGGAGATTGGCAACTGCTATTGATAAACTTAAGCTTAATAAAGCGGCTGGCCCTGATGGGCTTCCCGCGGAATTCTATAAACTATTAAAGGGAGAATTGTTGTCTGCATTAGAGGCTCTTTTTAATAATTATTATCTTTCTGAAAATGGTATTTCTGAAAACTTTGCTGCGGCGAATATTTCACTGATTGCAAAAAAAAATAAAAATCCAGAGAATATGGCCTCATATAGGCCAATATCAGTGCTTAACACTGATTATAAGTTGCTGGCTGGTATTATTGCCACCAGATTGAATCATTGTTTGCAGAATTTGATTCATCAGGACCAGACCGGTTTTATGACCTCTAGGAATTCGTCGAGAAATATACGAAAGGTAATTACGTTCTTGGACTATATGTGGAATTTGGAATCTGAGCCTTGTAATGCCGCTATCTCTGACTCTGCGGTATTAACCTTGGACGCAGTCAAGGCCTTTGACTCTATTGTTTGGGAGCATTTATTCTGCTCATTGCAGAATTTCGTTTTTTCGGGTAATTTTATTCACTTTATTCATAAGATTTATTCCAAACCCATTTCCTTTCTTCTGGTCAATGGCATCCGTTCGCAGGAGATTGTCTTGCATCGTGGCACTAGGCAAGGGTGTCCATTATCTCCTCTCTTGTTTAATGTGGCTTTGGAACCCTTAGCGGTTAGACTTCGGGATGTTTTGACAGGAATCTCTCTGGGCTCTTATCGTTTATAAACTCTTCTATATGCAGACGATATGCTGATTTTTGTAGATAAGCCATCTCAATCGATCCCAGTAATTCTCCAAATTCTGGCCCAGTTCAGCTCTTTTTCCGGTTATGTGGTGAATCTGGAAAAGAGTGAACTTATGTATATGGGTAATAGTTCGCCCCGTAGAGGAAAGTCCCCATTCAAAGTTGTTAATGCAATTAAATATCTGGGGCTTGAGTTACATAAAAATCCGAAATTATGGTATATAGCGAACTATGCCCCATTGTTTAAAAAAATTAAAACTGATCTGCAGTTATGGGTCTCATATCCCCTGTCAATTTCAGCGAAGGTGAACTTAATAAAAACGATTGTCTTCCCCCGTCTTTTGTATGTGATACAGAATCTTCCTATCTTTATATCTAGTACAAAGATTAAAAATTTACATGGTTATTTTTCTAAATTCATTTGGAAAGATAAGAGACCTAGGATCGCATTAGCTAAGCTAATGCAGAAACCTAATTGTGCTGGTTTGGCATTGCCCGATGTTAGGTTATACAATATCGCGGCCCTGGTGAAATTTGCTATGGATTGGGTGGCGGAAACCAACTGGTTAGCGGTCAGTCAAGAAGAAGCTTTTTATACTCGTCCATTCGTTCTCAGGGCTCTGTTACACTGTAACACCAGACAGCTTCCATCTAACATCAGTAGAATGGTATCCTTTAAAAATGTTGTCACTGCGTGGCAGAAGTTCTGCATTTGTTTAGGAGTAGAGCCCTCTGTTTCGGAATATCTTCCTATTCAGGGAAATCCTAACTTCATTCCTGGTCTATACCACAAGGTATTTAAATCTTGGGGAAATAAGGGGCTGACGCTTGTCAAGCAATTGCTGGGGGCTGACAATCTGATCCAGACAGCAGAATTTCTCTTTCAATCTTATGACCTTCCTAGGTCCGATTTGTTTGCCTATTTCCAGATTCGCCATTATGTACGTGAGCAGAATTGGGAGAGTAGCTTGTCGCCAGAATGGTCCGATGTCAGAACTTTAATCAGGAAATTTAGCACTGGAGCCTCTTCTATCTCTCTAATGTATGACATTATGCTTTCTAAACAAAGTGATAAGTACTTGCAGAGTATAAGTAATTGGTTGCTTCCAGTTATTCCTGATATTACCGAGGAGAGGATAATCCTGAGCTTCAATATGGTATATAAGTGTAGGGTCTCGATGTCCTGGAAGGAATCGCACGTGAAGCTCTTGAATAATTTCTATATGCATCCGCTTAAATTACAAAAATTTTCTGTCCCGGGACTAAATAATTGCCCTAGATGTTCGAACTCAAGGGCTGATTTATTCCATATGTTTTGGTTCTGTCCCAAAATCAACCAGTTGTGGCATAAAGTGTGTTTTTGGTTTAATTCATTATATGATGTAAATTTTATTTTCACACTACAGGATGTAATGTTATTAGTTACAGAAGTACATAGAAACTTGGCCCCATTGGTTTGTATTCTGAATACGATCATATTGGCAGTGCGTCACCTTGTTCTGTTAAATTGGAAAGCAAAGACAGCACCGAGTCTAGAGAGGTGTTTTAAAGAAATCCAAGGTCAAATATTCGAGTCATACCATCTGTTAGATGCCTCTGAGAAGAGAATTAATGAGTTTATACAGGGATGGTTACCAATTATTTTGTCTTACCCTCTTCGGGTACAAAGGCAGATTCTGGCCCCGGTACAATCCACTGTTAGCTTTGCGGAATTAGTTCTGCTAGGGAAATTTCCGGCATCTTGGATAAATTCGGCTCCATAACCGGGCGTATATATGGAACAGAGTTTCGGACGGGGAGTCGGTCGTGAGTGGATGTAGGGATAGGGGGTGGCGCGGGGGGGGGGGGATCAAGGGCTCTCTTTTTTTTTATTTTATTTTTTTATTATTTATTTTTTTTATTCTCCTTCACCACATTTTATGTTAGCTGCGGAAAGCAAAATAGGACCTAGTGAGGATTTATCACGCAAATGTGCGTCTTCAGATTATTGCTGCAGATTGATTATGTATTTGTTTTATTTTTTGTGTGTTTATATATCATAAAGATTGTATTGTTTTATTTTGCGTAATAAAAAGAAAAAGATTTAAAAAAAAAAAAAAAAAGAGTCCCCAAGAAGGGAACTCTTGTGAGTGATAATAGAGAACTCTTTTCTTAGTTCACTTTCCACCCATGCGACCTTAGAAATGCCAGTACTAACTCTGTATGAGACTTGGCAGTTTGGAAACTTGACGCTTGTATCAGAATGTCGTCTAGGTACGGAGCTACCGATATTCCTCGCGGTCTTAGTACCGCCAGAAGAGAGCCCAGAACCTTTGTAAAGATTCTTGGAGCCGTAGATAACCCGAAGGGAAGAGCTACAAACTGGTAATGCCTGTCTAGGAAGGCAAACCTTAGATACCGGTAATGATCCTTGTGAATCGGTATGTGAAGGTAGGCATCTTTTAAATCCACTGTGGTCATGAACTGACCCCTTTGGATCATGGGTAAGATTGTCCGAATAGTTTCCATTTTGAACGATGGAACTCTTAGGAATTTGTTTAGGATCTTTAAATCCAATATTGGTCTGAAGGTTCCTTCTTTCTTGGGAACCACAAACAGATTTGAGTAAAACCCTTGTCCGTGTTCCGACCGCGGAACCGGGTGGATCACTCCCATGAGTAAAAGATCTTGTACACAGCGTAGAAACGCCTCTTTCTTTATCTGGTTTGTTGACAACCTTGAAAGATGAAATCTCCCTTGTGGAGGAGAAGCTTTGAAGTCCAGAAGATATCCCTGAGATATGATCTCCAACGCCCAGGGATCCTGGACATCTCTTGCCCAAGCCTGGGTGAAGAGAGAGAGTCTGCCCCCCACCAGATCCGTTTCCGGATCGGGGGCCCTCACTTCATGCTGTCTTAGGGGCAGCAGCAGGTTTTCTGGCCTGCTTGCCCTTGTTCCAGGTCTGGTTAGGTTTCCAGCCTTGTCTGTAGCGAGCAACAGCTCCTTCCTGTTTTGGAGCAGAGGAAGTTGATGCTGCTCCTGCCTTGAAGTTACGAAAGGCACGAAAATTAGACTGTCTAGCCTTTGGTTTGGCTCTGTCTTGAGGCAGGGCATGGCCTTTACCTCCCGTAATATCAGCGATAATATCTTTCAAACCGGGCCCGAATAATGTCTGCCCCTTGAAAGGTATGTTAAGCAATTTAGATTTAGAAGTCACATCAGCTGACCAGGATTTTAGCCACAGCGCTCTGCGCGCCTGAATGGCGAATCCGGAATTCTTAGCCGTAAGTTTAGTTAAGTGTACTACGGCATCAGAAATAAATGAATTAGCTAGCTTAAGGGTTTTAAGCTTGTGTGTAATCTCATCTAATGGAGCTGAGTCAAGGGTCTCTTCCAGAGACTCAAACCAAAATGCCGCCGCAGCCGTGACAGGCGCAATGCATGCAAGGGGTTGCAATATAAAACCTTGTTGAACAAACATTTTCTTAAGGTAACCTTCTAACTTTTTATCCATTGGATCTGAAAAGGCACAGCTATCCTCCACCGGGATAGTGGTACGCTTAGCTAAAGTAGAAACTGCTCCCTCCACCTTAGGGACCGTTTGCCATAAGTCCCGTGTGGTGGCGTCTATTGGAAACATTTTTCTGAATATAGGAGGGGGTGAGAAAGGCACACCGGGTCTATCCCACTCCTTAGTAACAATTTCAGTAAGTCTCTTAGGTATAGGAAAAACGTCAGTACTCGTCGGTACCACAAAATATTTATCCAACCTACACATTTTCTCTGGGATTGCAACTGTGTTACAATCATTCAGAGCCGCTAACACCTCCCCTAGTAATACACGGAGGTTTTCCAGCTTAAACTTAAAATTTGAAATGTCTGAATCCAGTTTATTTGGATCAGATCCGTCACCCACAGAATGAAGCTCTCCGTCTTCATGCTCTGCAAATTGTGACGCAGTATCAGACATGGCCCTAGCATTATCAGCGCACTCTGTTCTCACCCCAGAGTGGTCTCGTTTACCCCTAAGTTCTGGCAATTTAGACAAAACTTCAGTCATAACATTAGCCATGTCTTGTAAAGTGATTTGTAATGGCCGCCCTGATGTACTTGGGGTTACAATATCACGCACCTCCTGAGCGGGAGATGCAGGTACTGACACGTGAGGCAAGTTAGTCGGCATAACTTCCCCCTCGTTGTCTGGTGAATGTTGCTTAACATGTACAGATTGGCTTTTATTTAAAGTAGCATCAATGCAATTAGTACATAAATTTCTATTGGGCTCCACCTTGGCCTTTGAACATATTGCACAAAGAGATTCCTCTGTGTCAGACATGTTTAAACAAACTAGCAATTAGACTAGCAAGCTTGGAAAATACTTTTCAACTGAATTTACAAGCAATATAAAAAACGTTACTGTGCCTTTAAGAAGCACACAAAAAAACTGTCACTTTGATATAACAATGAACCGGTTTAGTTATAGCAATCAATTTTTCATATAAAATGCATTAATTTAGCAAAGGATAGCACCCATCAGCAAATGGATTATTAACCCCTTAATACCAAAAAAAACGATTGACAAATAAATACGTTTTTTATCACAGTCAAAGCACAGTCTCACAGGTCTGCTGTGAGTGATTACCTCCCTCAAACTAGTTTTGGAGACCCCTGAGCTCTGTAGAGACGTCCTGGATCATGCAGGGAGAATAAGGAAGACTGTGACTGAATTTTTATGCGTAGTAAAAGCGCCAAAAATAGGCCCCTCCCACTCTTAATACAGCAGTGGGGAAGCTCAGTAACTGATTTTATACAAAATAAACGACAGCCAAGTGGAAAATAATGCCCATAAATTTTCACCAAGTACCTCAGAGAAAAAAACGATTAACCTGTCAGTAAACGTTTTTAAATATATGAAATAAGAATAAAAGCCTGTTGCTAGTCGCTATCACTGCAGAGAGGCTAGAGTTATATGTATACAGTATTTTCTTAGTGAAGTGCCATTCCCCAGAAATACTTAGGTGCCAACATACATACATAACAGCCTGATACCAGTTACTACTACTGCATTTAAGGCTGTACTTACATTATATCGGTATTAGCAGTATTTTCTCAGTCAATTCCATTCCTTAGAAAATAATATACTGCAGCATACCTCTTTGCAGGTGAACCCTGCCCGCTGTTCCCTGTTCTGAAGTTACCTCGCTCCTCAGAATGGCCGAGAACAGCAAATGGATCTTAGTTACGCCCGCTAAGATCATACACAAACTCAGGTAGATTCTTCTTCTAATGCTGCCTGAGAAGAAACAACACACTCCGGTGCTGTTTAAAACAACAAACTTTTGATTGAAGTAATAAAAAACTAAATTTAATAACCACTCTCCTCTCACACATCCTATCTATTAGTTAGGTGCAAGAGAATGACTGGGTGTGACGTAGAGGGGAGGAGCTATATAGCAGCTCTGCTTGGGTGATCCTCTTGCACTTCCTGTTAGGGAGGAGTTAATATCCCATAAGTAATGGATGACCCGTGGACTGACTACACTTAACAGGAGAAACACTGTTACAAAAAATAACAAACCACAGTATTGGATGAGGATGGATGTCCGGTCTTCGAAAACTGTAAGTGGATCGTCGTTGGTTAGTGTTAGGTTTTTTTAAGGGGTTATTGGGTGGGTTTTAATTTTAGTTTAGGGACTTTGGGCAGTAAAAGAGCTGAATGCCCTTTTAAGGGCAATGTCCATACAAATGCCCTTTTCAGGGCAATGTGGAGCTTAGGTTTTTTTAGATAGGGTTTTATTTGGGGGTGTTGGTTGTGAGTGGTGGGTTTTACTGTTGGGGGGGTGTTTGTATTTTTCTTTTACAGGTAAAAGAGCTGATTTCTTTGGGGCAATGCACCGCAAAAGGCCCTTTTAAGGGCCATTGGTAGTTTAGTGTAGGCTATGTTATTTTTTTTTGGGGGGGGGGTCATTTTTATTTTGATAGGGCTCTTAGATTAGGTGTAATTCTTTTTTATTTTTGATACTGTGTTTTTTTATTTTTTGCAACTTAGTTGTTATTTTTTTGTAATTCAATAATTTTTAATCGTAGATTTAAATAATTTGAGTAGGGTTAGATTTTTAAATATGTAATATAGTTAATTTAATTGTTAGTTTAATGTAATTTTAGTATAATAGTTAGGGTAGGTTAATAGTTTAATATAGTTTATTTTCATTCTAAAGGTAAGTTTAAATTTATTATAAGATAGGGATGAGTTAATATTTAATGTAAAGTTAGCGGCTTGTTAGGTTTAGGGGTTAATAGCTTAATTTAGTTTATGGCGATGTGGGGGGCTGGCGGTTTAGGGCTTAATAGGTTTAGTAAGTGGTACTGATGTGGGAGGCCAGGGGTTTAGGGGTTAATACATTTATTTAATGGCGGTGGGGTCTGGGAGCGGCGGGATAGGGGTTAATAAATTTATTTAGTTGCGGCGGGGTCCGGGAGCGGCGGGATAGGGGTTAAACATTTTAGTATAGTGGTGGTGTTTAGTGACAGGGTATAAATAAAGTTGGGAAAAAGCCGTTTAGCAGCGAGATCGATGACTGTTAGTTAACAACAGTCCGCTGCTCATCGCCCCGTACTTGGTGAGTGGCTTTTTGACAGCTTCTTTTATAAATAAGGAGAGCGTATTCAGGTCGGCGGCCGCGATATTAGGCGATGTTAGGTGAGCGTATTGGTGCCGTCGAATGCAGCATAGTTGACGGCTTGATCATACCGCCTCCAGATGTGCATTTGTGAAGTTTGGGAGTAATCCAGAACTTAGTGTGTTGTACTTTCCCAAGAATAAATATGGCTCTGAAAATTGCCATCTTCGGCATTCGCTTACTCCCGAACTTTACAACTGTACATGTCTAGTTTGTAACATAGACAACATAGATATTTTAATTAGTGTTTAAAGAATTGACCAAGCCACACACTCTTTGGAACCTAGAGAATCACATTTCATACTCCAGCATGGATCCTATCTTACACCAAGGATTTTAATAAAATGGTTCAATAGTGAAATTGAAAATGGTATAAAATGTGATTTTGTATTTTTTACATTGTTTATGGTTGTGCCTGAAACCCAATACATTGTGCCATAAAGTGTTTTACTGACTGGGCAAAATTAGTAAGTTAAAAATTAAGCCGGATCTTTTGAAAGTAGCATTGTAGAATACATTGTGAAAGGAATTTAAAAAATATGACTTGATGACGCTTCCAATTATGGAAATCTAAATTTCTACAAAAACACTCTTCATTAATAAAAATGGTAAATGGTTGCTCAATGATAACTGGAACAATATGACACATTATATGATTCAGAAAACAGGTTCAGAAAAATTGTAGCCAAATGGGAATGTTATATTATTATGCAACCTTTACATTTACTAAACAAATAGCCGAATGCCTTTTTTTGTGTTATTTTCATTCTGAAACTACCGAATGCACATCCCTAACTTATGTTATCTAATTTACTTCATTCTCTCGGCATCCTTTTTTGGAAAACGTGCCTAGGTAGGCTCAGGAGCAGCAATGCATTACTGGAGCTAGCTGCTTATTGGTGGATGCATATATATTCCTCTTATTATTGTCTCAACCAATGTGTTCAGCTAGCTGCTCCATCAAAAAAGGATACCAATAGAATGAAGCAAATTTGATTATAGAAGAAAATTAAAACATTGTTTAAAATTGTATGCTCTGTCTGAAGAAAAAAAAAAATAGTAGGTTTCATGTCACTTTAAAAGGACAGGGATGTCACCAGACATGTGGTGTTGTATTCAGGGCTGACAAATATAGGCACCATGGCACCCTGTATTTTTCAGGCCCTGATCTATATTACTATCCACACTATTCAGTTATATATAGGTTCAGGAACCTAAACGGACAGTAAACACCTTGTAATTGCATAACATTTCTATAGTGTTGCTATTGAATAACATATCAGCCAAGTTTTTAAAACAAATTGCATCCTTTTTACTGCAGATATTTTTCGAAAGCCAAAACCTCCCCACTATTTGCCTTATATGGAGGAGCCAATCTGGGTTTTAGTCCCCAGACAACAAGTCTAGCCTCTGTCATAAATTTAGTGTAAAGATTGTCAGGATATCTGAACTGAAGCACAGGTGAAATAAGCCGATTAGTAAACATGGTTATTAAACTGCTCTCACCCAAGGTAATCATAAAAATCTGGCCTGTTGGGGAGGCATGAGGAAAGGTTTTAAAACTGGAATTAAGTGAATTGTTTTGTAGCTATTACCTGATAAAGCCAATTAGGGACAGAAATGTAGCAAAGTTAGTCTTGAGAAGTCAGCAGGGTGCATTTCAAGTTCTGAGAATTTGAAATTGCTCAGTTTCCCCCAGAGCTAAATTACATGAAAAGGGGTCAAAATAAATAATGGAAATATATTGTAAAATTGTTTCATTCTACATAACTAAACATTTTGTATAAAAATATCAAGGTGTTGACTATCCTTTTAATATTATGATCAGGCCAGACACAAATGTTTTTATGATAAAATTATTTTTATTTTTGTTCCATATTATTAGACAGTTACAAAAATAAAGATTACATATTCAGATGAACAGTTCCTTTTCAATCATATCTTTGTAGTATGTGCATTCAAAATCAGGGTGATCTAGCGCAAACTTCGTGAGACTATGGCCTCTATTTATCAAGGTCTGTCGGACCTGATCCGACAGTGCGGATCAGGTCCGACAGACCTCGCTGAATACGGCGAGCAATACGCTTGCCGTATTCGGCATTGCACCAGCAGCTCACAAGAGCTGCTGGTGCAACGCCGCCCCCTGCAGACTCGCGGCCAATGGGCCGCCAGCAGGGGGGTGTCAATCAACCCGATCGTACTCGATCGGGTTGATTTCCGGCGATGTCTGTCCGCCTGCTCAGAGCAGGCAGACAGGTTATGGAGCAGCGGTCTTTGTGACCGCTGCTTCATAAATGCTGTTTCTGGCGAGACTGCAGGCTCGCCAGAAACACGGGGCATCAAGCTCCATTCGGGGCTTGATAAATATGCCCCTATTTCTTTAGTTTCTGCTTAATAAGTCAGAGCTGTTGTAGATCTACTTTCAGGCAAGTCCTGTATTCTTTGCCTCTGACTCGTCCCGAAGAATTCCCTAGTTTGCTTCAACAAACTCTTATATATGTCTTTAAGAGATACATCCCCATATTCGGATCAAAATATTAAAAATAGAATTTTTTTTAATAATACTAAATAACTCTAGTTCAAAACAATTATACAAACAGTGATAATAACTTAATTTAACTAGTTAACTGTGGTCGTCCTCTGCCTGTTTACAGACTTTCTTATGGCATCATGTGGCTTGTCTGGAAAAAAGAAAATAAATATATCCTTTGTACCATTTATTCCTCACAAATGTGTGTATATAGCTCTTTATAGCTCTTCCCAACCAAACCTTCTTATTTCGGTGTGTATAAGACCTCCTCAAATATTTCCCTTTGTGATCCAATAAAACCATGTATTGTAAAATTGTTCCCTATTACCTTGGATCCATGATATGATTTCCGACATATCATAGATGTCCTGTATTTTGTCCAAGACTTCCTGCCATGTTGGTGCTCCCACCTTCCAATGTCTAGCAACGCAGACCCTAGTGGCCGTGCAGAGGATTTTGATAAATGTATTTATTTTTGGATTGTATTGTGGTATGCCCCGATTTAGTAAAGCTTGAGGAATGGAAAGGAAAAAGGATTAATTGAATAGTTTACCAAAGAGGTTACTTAGTTGATCCCAAATGTATTTTACCTTAGTGCATTCCCACCACATGTGAACGTAGGAGCCTACCTCTCCACACCCTCATATAGCAAAGTTTAGTGTTACCTGTTGAAAAATTATAGGATCTCATGGGTGTCATGTACCATCTAAACAATGTCTTAATACTGTTTTCCCTAAGATCTGCGCTGACCAGACCTTTACAGGCTTCATACAAAATCTGATCCCATTCACTTCTCAGAAAGGCCTCCTGTATGTCTGTTTCCCATTTTAAGATAAAGTCTGATTTATTAACATGTTTGCTTTTTTGGATCATAAGATATAGTTTGGAAATAGTGCCTCTACCTCTAGTGGGAGTTCTACATATATCTTCCAGAACTGTGTATGTCCTGGTATATATCGTATCTATTCAAAGCGGAGGAGATTTGTAGATAAAGGTACCATTGGAGTTTTTTTGTGGTTGTATTCTCTCTTGAAGCTGAAGAAATTTTATTATATGTCCTTTATTTATAAAATCTGCAACCCTATATAATCCCTTGTTTGTACATTTCCCAATTTGTCTATGGATCTCCCAGGGAAGTAGATGTCTTATCGGTTTGACCCACGTGTTGCTAGGTAACATATTTAGGTGTTTATTAAGTGAATTACATATTGTTAGAGTGTTGTGATTTATACGTGAATGTGTTAGTTCTATCTCCCCGATTCCATATAATATCATCCACATTTCCAAACCCTGCCAGGTCCGATTCAATTTTTGTTCAAATTACATTTTGTGGCTTTTTGTGAAATAAAGTGACTTGTGCAAATCTGGCTGCCTGGAAGTAATGCAATAAATTTGGTAGTCCAACTCCTGTCTATGTTGTGTTAGTACCTGAGAGGCTATTCTTGCTTTTCTATCACCTCTTAAAAAAGCCAAGAGATCTGCTTGCAATTTCTGTAGGTCTAGGGATGGTATTTTATTTGGTAGGGCCCTAAACAGATAGAGAATTCTAGGGAGTATGTTCATTTTTATAGCCAACAAGCGACCATACCAGGAGAAGGTTCCCTTTCTCCACAGGTTCAGATCTTTTCTGATCTTCTTAAAAAGTGGCAAATAGTTTAAGTTATATAATGTATTGTAAGAATCCAATATTTTAATGCCCAGATATGTCAGTGAATGCTTTGTCCAGGTGATATCAAAATTGATCTCTATGAGTTTCTTGGTGTGGGCAGAGAGCGAGATGGGGAGAGCCTCACATTTATCATTATTAACTTTGTATCCTAAGATGTCTGAAAAGTCCTGTAGGGTTTCATATAGATTAGTATAGATTAGTCAATGAGCTTAATGGTCTAGTCAAAGTGAGTAATACATCGTCTGCAAACAGTGAGAGTTTATACTCAGTGTCACCAATTTTAACTCCCGAGATATCCGGGAATTTCTAATATTTGAATCCAATGGCTCGATGCATAGGGCGAACAACAGTGGTGACAAGGGGCAGCCCTGTCGAGTTCCGCCTAGAATATCTATACTTTTGGATTGAAATACAGCTGCACTTATTGTCGCTGTTGGTCTCGAATAGATTCCTCTCACTGCCTGCATGAAGGGTCCATCAAATCCCATCGCACCCATCACCCTGAACATATACGACCAATCCACTCTGTCGAACGACTTCTCTGCATCCAAAGAGAGGAGCAGAGAAGGCGTCTTCGTTTTCACCAAATATTCTGCCAGAGCTACAGTTCGTCTCACATTATCGGGGGCTTCCCTGTCCTTAATTAACCTCACCTGATCTGGATGGATTAATTTTGGTAGGAGTTTCTTGAGTCTATTAGCCAGGATTTTGGTTAGGATCTTAATGTCCTGGTTAATTAGGGATATCGGTCTGTAACTTTGGGTCAGTGTTGGATTCTTACCTGGTTTTGGTATAACCACTATTTTAGCTCTAAGTATGTCTGGTGGGATCTCTAGCCCCTGCATGACTTCATTACAAAATGTCTTAATATGGGGAATTAATGTGGTCTTAAACTGTTTATAATATTCGCTAGAGAGACCGTCTGGACCTGCTGTCTTGCCAGACTTTAGTTCTTTAATAACACCAATGATTTCTCTTGCCGTTATCTCAGCATTTAATTCCTTTCTTTCTTCATCGTTTATAACATATAATTTGGCTTTTTGTAGGAATTGAGTCTGTAATGTCTGTGTCCTATGTTTTACCTTCTGACCGTCATATAGTCGGGCATAAAAGGAGGCGAAACTTTCCGCTATTTCAATTGGATTTGAGGTGAAGCTACCGTCTTGTTTTTGTATCTTTGGAATGGCATGAGCTTTTATCTTTTCTCTTAACCTGTAGACTAGGTATCTGTCAGGCTTATTAGAGTATAGGAAATAATTTGCTTTTAATTTTTGGGTAGCTCTTATCGCCGCATCGTTTAGTATCTTAGCCAATATCTTTCTCTTTGTTTGTAGTAGATTGAATGTAGTTATGGATGATGTCTGTTTGTGTTGTATCTCTAGTGTAAATATTTCTCTCTGAAGTTTGTCTGTAATGTCATATATTTGTTTGATTAGCCTTGATTTTTCTTTGATGAGGACTCCTCTGATAAAAGGTTTGTGCGCTGCCCAAGTGTAAATGGGATTGTCAGTGGAATTATTATTAAGTTGCCAGTACTCTTTCATAATTTTTGATATCTTATTGTATGTCGCCTCTTTCTTGAGTGTAATAGGGTCATAAGTCCATGAGCGTTGTCTTTGGGTATGAATTATTCCTTTTAAATTTACCTGAACAACGGAATGGTCAGACCATACGCATGGGTGTATGTGCGAATTAATAATATTTGGAATTAAGGTTTGGCTAACTAGCACATAATCCAATCTTGAGTAGGATTTGTGTGCATATGAGTAGAATGTGTGGTCTGAGGTTTGACCATAAAGAGCCTCCCACTTGTCTACTAAATTGTGTGTCTTAAATGAACTCCTTACAGCTTTTGACATAACATTATGTCTATGCTGTTTGCTACTTAGACCTTCACCGACTGTATTGGTATGAGGTTTTAAAGATATGTTGAAGTCTCCCACCAGAATTATATGGGATTGGGACCATTGTGTCAGGAGGTGTGAAATTTGAGTAAAAAATGTGTTTTGCTTATCATTAGGGGCATAAACATTGCATAGAGTAAATTGTGTGTTTTGTGTTTGACTCCTAACTATGAAAAATCTACCCTCTGAGTCTGCTATGATTTCTTCTGTTGAGAACTGTAGTGAAGAGTGTATCAGGATAGAAACTCCTTTTTTCTTCTGTTTTGAAGTGGAGTGGTAGTTGAGTGGGTAATGTCTGCTCCAGGAGTTTGGAATCAAGGAGTCAGTGAAATGGGTTTCTTCCAAAAATACAATTTTCGCATTCAGTCTCTGATATTGTGTTATAACCGTCTTGCGCTTAACATTGGTATTAAGGCCCCTAACATTATGAGTGAGGATTATTACATCTGTAGACATGATACATTTTTTAATTCACTAGCATTGTAGCCTGGTACATACCTCATATACATTGTTGATAATCTGTATTGATCTTTTACTCTTAGATGAGTCAGGGCTAATGGATTTCTAGTTTCAGATAATTCTTTCCCAGTGTCACCATTGGCAGGATCGACCACAGTTGGACAAAAACAAGTAAACTCTAAATCAATATAGCAACCAAACAACAGGTATCCTACCTGAACAAGAAAAAAAAGAAAAAGCATACTAAAATAAAACTGACAGTTTTCTGTGCAAATATCAATGTAAACAAGATGATATATTCTGTAACATAGGTTAAACATACCCACTTTTATAGGCATAATTTCTCATTTTTACCCTACTAACTCTCCTCCCTTTGCTTTACCCTGGTAGTTATAGCTCACGCAACCTAAGGAAAACCCCTTTGATGTTATATAAGGCTCTCAGCCTGAACAGAGGATTTCGACCCCCATGTCATACTATCCATCTCTACCTAACAATTAGATGGTCCATATCCTGTAGGTAAGAAAGTTAATCAAGGTTAAAGGGGTTTTCCCATACTCATCTACCATGTGGATTTCATGGGGATTTTTCTGGACCAGACCAAAGATGGGTCTATGTTTCAAA
>NC_069499.1:140522983-140600483 GCF_027579735.1 Bombina bombina | reverse complement strand
GGGGTAGTTAGTTAGTAACAGGCATAGAAAATATTTACTTACAGTGGCCCTTTAAATATCTTCAAATTGTACATAGAGATGTATCTGTGATATTTTCTTGTCAGCATTTATACAATTAACATTTGTAAACTAAAATGTCCCCTTAAAGTGAAGGTAAACTTTGATGAATGAAAGCCCGCTTTTTAAAAATACTATTAAAAACAGGGGCACTTTCATTCATCAAAGTTTGATTAAAAACTTACCTTTTTGTTTTTTCCACAGCCAGAGCAGCTTCCCTCACCCGGAGATCCTCTCTTCACACGTCATCAATGACTAATCCAGCTTCCTCCAAAAAGCTGGATTAGTCATTGATGACGTGTGAAGAGAGGAACTCCGTGTGGGGGAAGCTACTCTGGCTGTGCAAAGAAGAGAGGTAAGTTTTTAATCAAAACGGCTGCTTTGTAAACTTTGATGAATGAAAGTGCCCCTGTTTTTAATAGTATTTTTTTAAAAAACGGGCTTTCATTCATCAAAGTTTACCTTCACTTTAAAGTGAAACAAATTTTGCAGTGCAGTATCCCTTTAAATAGAATTATTGGTTCCATCATATGACAGTGTGATGTATCTATAATTTGTTGGTGCTCATAATACTAGACAATGTGCAGCTGTAGTAGGCTGATGCTGACCAGGATGTAAACAGTTACTCTGTGCTCCATGTTGTTCCTCACAAAACTGTGGGACTATTTATGAAATGAGGGGGGTCACCATGGTGAGACTCAACAACCACAGCCTAGAGGTACCTTGAGAGATGACAATAAAAAAAAAAGAAAAATAAACCACCTTGTTCTGACACACACCTATATATCAACATAGGTGAGACACCTGAATTGTGCCTAGAAATCCTGACATAGTTAATAGAATCAGGGTCAGGGGATAAGCAGTACTCAGATTGCCAGTTTATTAAAGGGACATTGAACCTAAATGTGTTCTTTCGTGATTCAGATAAAGCATGACATTTTAAGCAACTTTCTAATTTACTCCTATTATCAATTTTTCTTCGTTCTCTTGTTATCTTTATTTAGAAAAGAAGGCATCTAAGCTAAGGAGCCAGCTAATTTTTTGTTCAGACACTGGACAGCACTTGTTTAATGGTGACTGACATTTAACAACCAATCAGCAAGAACAACCCAGGTGTGAACCAAAAATGGGCCGGCATCTAAATTTACATTCTTGCTTTTCAAATAAAGATAGCAAGTGAATGAAGAAAATTTGATAATAGGAGTAAATTAGAAAGTTGCTTAAAATTGCATTCTCTGTCATGAAAGAAAAAAAATTGGGTTCAGTGTCCCTTTAAAGGGACATTCCGGTCAAAATTTAGGTTGAAATCTTTTTTTATTAACATTTTAAGAAGATATAACATGTGACATTAACAGAAAAGGAAACAATGGCACTACTCAGAACTGACAATTGTATTTATACGTTCCCCTTCTTATCAACTAAGTATTTGATTAAATAACTCTCAGTGAATTGAGTATATGTGGTTACTATCTGATTAGGGGTAGGTGCTTGTACCTATTAATATATTTGCAAGAAATCAGTAAGAAACTGATTAAGGGGTACAAATATAGCACTCTGGAACGTGGAAAAGTGTAAAGTGAATTTATAATGAAAGTATAATATAACCTTTATTAAATCATGTTAAAATCAGGGTTAACATACACTTAAAATTACAAATTGGTTAACTACCATATAGCCATAAGATAGTGGCTATAATAACAACACAACCAAATAAATATTCGTGTTGATTGTAATATGAAAATGGCTAGCTACGATTACCTAGGAGGGTGATACTAATGATCTGCTGAGATATTTGTCCCTCTCACTCATGATATGGGAACATGAAAATATGGTAAATAGTATATCTAGAATGGAGGCAGAGAAGGTTATACTGTTGCTCCTGTCAGTTTAATACATACAGATCCATAATCACTGTAAACCCCAGAGTATGAAATATTACACATATATTGGTAATTTTATATTATCCATTGAGTGATTAAATAGTAAAAGAATAATTCTCTGTGGGTCCAGAAAGTCGGACTGATTACCAATAGGTATCTAGTATGAGTAAAGGGGTAATTCTATAACAGTCCTCTGGTCAGGAAAAGCCTGACTCATTACCTTGTTAGTACCCTAAATGGCAGAACAGTGTATCGGTCAATAATTATATTACTATCTAATAGTCAGGTAAAGCCTGACTGATTACCTTATTAGTACCAATGTTATAGAGAACGATATAATACCATCTAGTGGTCAGGAAAAGCCTGACCTGTTACCTTGTTAGTACCTGTGATTAAGAATAAGTAATCTGGAAAAACTGACTACATGGTATATATAATAATCTAGTAATTTGGGAAAAGCCCAAATAATTACCTATTTGTTACCATAAGTTATTGGAGTTGTCACCATTCGAGATAACTTTTGCTATATACAGACTAATGTTTAGTTAATTCTCAAATGAAAGGTTACCATGTAGCTTGGTATTGTGGCTATTATGGTCATTCACCTAACCGTTATGATAAGTCTGACCACTATATTAATACTGTGATCCAATATGTTAAACTAAAACGGTATCTATTTGGTGGATTGAACCAGTAACGTAGTTCCAATACAGCAGAATTTCACCGCCTAGGCAGTTATAATTTTTAAATTTAACTAGTCATTTATATTATATAGTAGTGTACCAATTATTTTTTAAAAACACCAAGAAGGGAAAGGGGGATTGCCACTGACGCTATATGGTAGTTAACCAATTTGTAATGTTAAGTGTATGTTAACCCTGATTTTAACATGATTTAATAAAGGTTATATTTTACTTTCATTATAAATTCACTTTACACTTTTCCACGTTCCAGAGTGCTATATTTGTACCCCTTAATCAGTTTCTTACTGATTTCTTGCAAATAACATGTGACATACCATATTTTAAGAAGATATAACATGTGACATACCATTAACATACTCTTCAGTTTCACTATCTCAGTTAGTAAATTATTATTTTAGTGGACATTCATAATCTTACAAAATATAAACTTTTCAAGATGTGTGTCCCAGTATTCTACTTATGAAGATAGCCAGATGTACATAATCACATTTTAAATAAATCCGAGCTAACATACATTTAGTTCTGCGATTAAACATACGTACTGGACAGTATATTCAAGATTCTGTGATATAGATATGACACCAGTAGGGTAAAGAGGAAAGAAGAGGTAGGAGAATGGAAAAGAGAAAGGGGAAAAGAAGATAAGAAAATCCTAGCACTCGTCTCTCTCTCGTCGAATACCCCGGATCTGCAATAAAAAAAAGAGTGTAGCTATGGCTGGATGGGTTCCTCTCTACTGTCTATGAAAATATCTTAATAACTATCTTAGGTCTGTGCCTCATGCATGATCCAATAAAACCAAGTTTCTGAAATGTAGTCTGAGTGTCTTGTATAAATACTGCTTGCTGATACATGTGGTGTCTTATTTTATTAATAATTTCATCCCACACCGGTGGGCCTTCCTTCCAATGGCGCACAATGCATATCCTAGTGGCTTTACATGTAATCCTAATGAACAATACGTGTTATATGGTTTAATATACTTGTTATATGGTTTAATATTTTCATGTAGCAGGGATTGTTGTATTGTTAGTTGTATGGATTCATCCAGGATATTGCTAAGAATGTTGGAGAGTAGGCCCCAGACATTCCACCACATATGTTTGTATGCACCCACTCCAGACATCCCAACCTGCAAAAACTAATTTCAGAGAGGTGCCCCCCCATGCCCCCCCCCCCCTGCCCCAATTCAGAATTCCTCAGTGCTCTGATTATGAAATAGTTGAAAATGTTATCAAAGTGTGTGTGGGGAATAAAATAAAAAAGACATGACGAACCTTGCATGTATAAATATATATATAAATATATAACCATTGTATAGCTATAAAGTATGGGAGTCTGCACAGTATAAAGAATGGGAATATGCACAATATAGAGTATGGGAGTATGCACAATATAGAGTATGGGAGTATGCACAATATAGAGTATGGGAGTATGCACAATATATAGTATGGGAGTATGCACAATATAAAGTATGGGAGTCTGCACAATATAAAGTAGGGGAGTCTGTACAATATAAAGTAGGGGAGTCTGCACAATATAAAGTAGGGGGAGTCGGCACAATATAAGGTATTGGAGTCTGCACAATATAAAGTATGAGAGTCTGCAAAATATAATGTATGGGAGTCTGCACAATATAAAGTATGGGAGTCTGCACAATATAATGTATGGGAGTCTGCACAATATAATGTATGGGAGTCTGCACAATATAAAGTATGGGAGTCTGCACAATATAAAGTATGGGAGTCTGCACAATATAAATTATGGGAGTATTCACAATATAAAGTATGGGAATCTGCACAATATAAAATATGGCAGTCTTCACAATATAAAGTATGGTAATCTGCACAAGCTAAAGTAAAGTATGGGAGTCTGCACAATATAAAGTTTGGGAGTCTGCACAATATACAGTATGGGAGTCTGCACAATATGGAAAGAGTATGGGAGTCTGCACAATATAAAGTTTGGGAGTCTGCACAATATAGAGATTATAGGAGTCTGCACAATATAGAGAGTATGGAAATCTGCACAATATAAAGTTTGAGAGTCTGCACAATATAGAGAGTATGGGAGTCTGTACAATATAGAAAGTATGGGAGTCGGCACAATATAGAGAGTATGGGAATCTGCCCAATATAGAGAGTATGGGAGCCTGCACAATATAGAGACGAGAGTATGGGACTCTGCACAATATAAAGTTTGGGAGTCTGCACAATATAGAGAGTATGGAAGTCTGCACATCTCACCAATATATATCAGGTCTGCTATGTCTCGCACAGCACAAGAGTTCAGGAAGGGGGAGAAATGTCAAGAGAGGAACGCAGTAACTATTTACATTGAGCTACAACTGAACAGTGACACCTACAGGTAGAAATTAAAAGTGCAGGCACAAATGTGATTTTCTCTGGCACTGCTCTTTCCGGGATATTGTGTTTAATTTGCGGGTGTCAGGAAGCCGTTATTTCAATGCGGGAGGCTCCTGGAACTTCCGGGAGAGTTGGGATGTCTTCCACTCTCCCACATCCTCTATAGCAGAGATTGGAGCTATTTTTAGTGAATGAGTAGTGATGACCGGGTTAAATACCATCTGAATATTGTTTTATAGCAATTTTCAATCATGTTGGCACTCAATAGACCTCTACTGGAATTGGATAACAGATTGTTCCACTCCTCCGTGCATTTAGTTCTCTAAATCAGGTTCCCACTTAGAGTAAAGGGTGGATTTGTCTTGTTTTTCGCTGTTTGAATTATTAGGTATAGTTGTGTGATTGCTTTCTTGGGTCGACGACTCCAGTAAAAATTTAAATGCACATAGATGAATTACATCTTTAAATAGAAACATATTTGCAATATACATGTATTTGCAAAAATGCTTCTAGTAAAAATTATCACTGTATTAGTGTTAACATTTTTCTCTGCACGTGCATGTGAAGCATAGCTAGATAGTCTCGGTACACTAGCATTTTAAATACTGAATCTGCTCAGGGCACCAGTAGGGCTTGTATCATGTGAGCAATCAACCAACTGAGTCTTTGCCAGATGGTACAAGCCTTAGGCTCTCAGAACAAGTGCTGTGTTTAAAATGCTGGTGCACGGTGCATACTTAAGTACACATTTGAAACAGCTATAGCTTTTATAAGAAGCATTTTTGCTAATACATGTATATTACAAAAATGCTTCTATTCAAAACTGAAATACATCCATGTGGATTCCAATTTTGGCTGGAATATCCCTTTAACCTCTATTTATCACACATACCCTTTCACCTTTGCTTCTCCATCATTCCCTACTATATACTGTATATATTTGATGCTTTTACCATTAGTTTCTCTTGTTACCCCACTCTGCGCAGCTTTATAATAACCTCCTCCTGTCTAGGTTCTCTTCAAAACCCCTAACTATACCCTTCACTACATTGTTTACCTAAATGTATCTCCTATTCCTTTCAAAACTAAGGATCCCTTTTTATTGCCATTTTCTCCATCTACTCCTCTAATATTGCTATCTTGCTTACATCTCTCACACCTCTATTCTACTTACTTATCTCCATTCAGTTCACCAATATTATCCTTTCTTAACTGCTCCCCCCTATCTAGTGATGTGCAGTGAGGTCAGAGGCTGGTGAGGCACTAGATATGATACGACAGAGAAACACATGTACAGAGGGCTGTGAGTACCCCCAACAGGGCAGGTTTAAATGATAGCTGAACCAGTGCACAGGTGGCATAATCAAGTTAGTAACCACTGATTTACTGATCAGCTGATTACTTCACCTGTGCACTGATTCAGCTATAATGAAAACCTGGCCTGTTGGGGGTACTTGAGGACCATTGTTGAGAAACACTGCACTAAAGCACCAGCTCATCGGAAATGTATTGATTACCTGGAGAATAAAGCACATATACTCTGCTCACTGACACCCACACACACTCTGCTCACATACACACACACACAATTCTGTGGCACAGTGCCAGTTACTAAGCAATTAGAATGATACACAATCTCTTCTCTACTCACTACTGTACTGTAAAAATAGAAATAATTTACCATACAAGTTTTACACAAAGGACAAGTTATCAATACTGCCAACACAGCTGCTGCTGCAATATGGTGTTCAAGAAACGCACATGCACAACCCACTTAGGTATGCTCTTCAACAAAGGACACCAAAGGATACCAAAAGAATGAAGTACAAAATAATAAAAGTAAAATAGAATGTTTATTTATTTATTTTTTGTGTGCAATTTCTATCTGAATGATGGAAATGTAATTATGACTTTCATGTTCCTTTTAAAAACTAATTTGATTTGCTGACATGGGGCCAGTAACAGTTGATGCTAATTCTCAAAATATAAATAACTAGAAAAGTCTATTAAAATAGCATGCTCTACCTCAATCATGAACGTTTAATTTTAAATGTCTCCCTTTGACTATGTGTTTAACCAGTTACTTTACAGTGGCATTATTTCTAAAAACATTTAACTGCAATAATTAGATCTATTTTTTAAATGACTCATTATCTCCTTTTTATTAATATAAACTTGTATAAAAGCAGCACATATTAAAAACACAATGCAACAGCTTTCAATTGATTTGTGAATTACAAGTGACAGCAGTCTTTAAATAAATGGAGACACAGAGGAAAATAAAAATAGATACTGCATCATCTGACTGAACAGACATAACATATATGGAATTTGTACCTAAGTAAATCAAATAACCATGAAAAAAGGGAGACTTAGCAATATTCAATGTCAAAAACTTTAATTTAAATAATGTGGGCACTGCACACTTAACTTCAAACTCTGGGTTTTAAATGATGGATTTAAATTTTAATTGACCCTTTGACTTCCTGTCAGTATTGGGTTATGCTCACTTACTGTCCCCCCCTGTTAATGAGCTGTATCTGAACACAATTTGTGAATCACAAGAGATGTAGAATACTACTTTACCCTTCTGCTTGGTGTCATCTGTTCTTAGGTTACCTCAGCTTCCAGTTGTGTCACATGACCCTGCTCACTGCATCCTCCTGATTAATCTATATATCCTTCACTTGCTAGGAGGCATCAAGAGGGGTGCCTCCTATTGGTCCCAATTTTTGCTGCTAATATATTGACAGAACACAGGTGGCGCTGCAGCACAGCTTTTCCTTTGACCCATGTACTGCAATGGAGAGAAGCATTCCTGTACCTGCCTCTCCATAGCATTACATGGGGGAAAATATTTCTTTTGGGACTTTTTTTTTTGTTTTAATTAAAATTTAATTAAGCTTTGGCCACATATGGCAGGGTAGGCACTGTCTCTTATGAGTGCACGTCCCTGCCCCTATCTATATTGCACTATTTACTAGCTCTCTCCTCTAGGTACTCTCTATCCCACTCTTCTCTACTTCTCTGTTATAGATCTGTGGCAATATTGTGGATCAGAGAATAATATTCTTTGGCAATATTGCAGATCAGAGATTGCCAGCCTAAATATCAACAACAAAGATGGTAAATGTTGTAACTGACACTTTGGAAGCCAGATAGTGATAGTGGCATTTAAAATGAGATGAAATACACTGGTTTCTCTCTGGAATCCATGGGGTTAATTAGCATTTTACCCCCACTTGAATGGGAATGTTCGCTTTGCAGGAATAGCACAATATCTGTACTCACATTCTGACCTGGGCAACATTCTAGGGGCCTGATAATAAAAGATTCTCCTGCTTGGGAAGAAATTGAAGTGCAAGCGTCAAAGGGGCTGAATTCAGTTGAGGTCCTGATAATATAAACCTCTCCATTCAGACAATTTCTCTATTTAATCTGTATCTGCTGCAAACTGACTGCAAAATGACTTTATAACAGCTTCAGGGGTTCTTGTGTTAACTTCTCTCTCCCCTGTGAAATTGAGTATCCCAGAGAGCCTCATTATATTCTATTCTATGGAAGGCATCTCTCATCTCTCTGGGGACCCGATTCTATAAAGCTCTCTTTGCTGGTAAGATTCTTTAAGAATGCTCACCAGTACTTCTATTTCCCTGGTGGAATTCTATAAAGCCACTTTTTACCCTAAAGGGGCATATACTACATTTTTGTATGGGAAGGAGATGCATACATTACAAAAGTGCAGAATTAAATAGTAATTTAGAAATTATACAAAATGAATAATTGAACACTTCACACTAAAATACTAAGAAAAATATTGTATTGTTAAAGGGATATGAAAACCAAATTGATTCTTTCATGATTCAGATAGAGGATGCAATTTTAAGCAACTTTCTCAATTACTCCTATTATCAATTTTTCTTAGCCACTAATCCACAATGGGCCATCTCCTAAACTTACATTCCTGCTTTTCAAATAAAGATACCAAGAGAACAAAGAAAAAATATTAATATTACGAGTAAATTAGAAAGTTGCTTAAAATTGCATGCTCTATCTGAATCATGAAAGAAAAAAATTGGGTTTAATATCTCTTCAACCCCTTGAGTGCTAATGACTCTGAGCCGTTGCAAATTATCCCAGTCAGGTGCAGACGACTGCTCAGAATGTCGCTAGCACTCACCCACCTTGAGGGCAATCTGGGGGCTCCCACCTACTGCCACCCCGGCGATCTTGCCTGTGTAGTGACAGACATCGCCGTGGCTTGAAGTTTCATGCGGTGACATCACGCGCAATTACGTGATGACGTCACGCGCAAATTTATTTCAAGTTTACAATGACAAGTATAGGGAGATGAGGGCGTGCTGCTTAGAAGCCTGTATCTCAGGCATCTAAGCAGCTACAGACCCAAGACCCACCATTGGAAAAGTAATCGCCTAACCTTTTCAACGGGGATCTGTAAAAAAAAAAGTAAAAAAGTTACAAATAAATATATTTAAAAAAGGTGGGAAATGAAAATCATAACAGAATTGTTAACCTTAAATTGCATTTTATGAAAAACATAAAAAGTTTGTATTTAAATTACACAAAAATAATTTGTATTAAATATGCAGAGTATAAAACATAATTTAAGTACACTGGATGTGCAAAAAAACACATAGAAATTTGTACTTATAAGTACAAAATACAAAACGTATTAGTTTTTTCCTAAAATGGACTAAACATGGGCATTCAATTGGTGTATATACTATATAAAATTGTCTCTCAAATCCCTGCGTAATTCTGTAAACATATTGACCCTAGAGATCTTCCTGGTTTTTTTTTGCAATTTGAAAGGTGGCGAGCTTTTATCAAAATACTCAAAACACCAATTACTTATGCATACGAAAATGACCGATTTTAAGGTACAGCTTTGTATTAGGCGTAATATTAAAGTTTAAACATAGACTGAGTTCTCCTTGTGTACTTCGTTTTGCAAACTTTGACATAGCAGAAAGCTTTCATGATTTCTAATCGAGACAGATTGCCACACGAAGGGACAGCCCACTTTTTTTTATACACTTCCATGAGGGCTGCCGCTGCAAGTGTCTGACTGGAAAACCAGTATAGGCCATTTTAGAATCGGCCCCTGGGACTTCCAGGTTCCACTCTTTTTTTTTATATAATTCAGTGAGTTCAGCCCCTGTGAAGTCTGCACTATAAATTCTCTCCAATCTAGAGAATCTTTGCTTATCGAACCCAAAGATAAAAATAATGAACCACTCTGGGAAACTGAAGCTGTAACCAAGGACGTACAGGGTACGACCTACAAAAACTGTCACTTAATGACCAAGGACGTACCCTGTACGTCCTCAGGGTTTTCAAGCACTGGAAGCGATTGTGATCGCTTCCAGCCGCTTTCATGTTATTGCAGTGATGCCTCAATATTGAGGCATCCAGCAATAACATTTTTTTAGGCATCCTGTGGCCCTCTCTGCATCGGCCTACGATGGTGCAGATTGTTGGTGGGTGGGAACCACAGCAAGGAGGCGGGTGGGCGGCCCATCATTGGTATATATCCGGATCTTGTCCCCTCTGTGTTCCCTGGAGTGCGCGAGGAGGCAGGGGGGTGCGGGAGAGTGTGTGCACGCTACATTAGTTAACAGTACAATCAAATAAGGGAGAGGGAAAAAAAGTTGGGAAAGCGATCTGGGAGGGGGGTAGAGTATTGAGGGGGGGCAGCTACACTACAGAAAAAATTGGGTTTTTATTTTTTTTTTACAAAAAAGGCAACATTTTTAGGAAACTGGGTACTGGCAGACAGCTGACAGTACCCAAGATGGCGGCAAATAGTTATATGACAGTGGCGTTACTAGGGGGTGCGGACTGCACTCGGGTGACACCCTACAGGGAGTCACACCACCAGCCAGGGTTTTTTTTTTTAAATTTTATTGAAATTTAAAGAAATACTATGTAGAGATGCATAGATTTTTTTATTAGAGGGGCCAGCAGTTGTAAACATTAGTGGGACTGGGGAAGTTGTAGACACACTTAATTTTTTTGCCCCTTGAGCCCATGCCACAATTTCCACAAATAGTTTTCCCAGCTGCTTTTGCTTGTTTGTACTTTGCTCCTGCCCTGCCCAATTTCACTATGAATGTTGTGTGCGTGCCGTGGGGCTTGTGAAGTTGCGCTGCTAGCCTAAACCTGCCTGCCTATATGTGCTCACTGCTCAGTGACGTGTGGATCAGTGGAGTCACTCACTGCTGTGCTCTCTCTCTAAACAGGAACCAGGAAATCGTGAGGGGGATGCCTGGCACCTGACTGCATGACTGTCTGACACTGTCTCTAAAGTGAAGGAGCCACGTATGATGCCCACCAGACCGGTACGGTTACGGTACACTAAGTGCACACTGAAGAGGTAGGAGGGGAGGGCGGGCGGGGTCTAGGTGTGGGCAGAGGTGATTGGCCATAAGAAGCGGTAGGCACGCGGCCCGGGGCTGTGCACTGACAGACTTGGAACAGAGTCAGAGAGCAGAATTTTCAAAGTTTGCGCGCCTAAACCTTTTCTTTAGTGATTTATTTTTAGACTGCAATGTTTATCTTTCATTTGATGCTCTGCTAAGCCAGGGAGCAGCTCTAGGCATGAGCTTTTCAGTTTACATATTTTGTATGTGTGTGTGTCTGAGTTTTTGTGTGTGTGTCTGAGTGTTTTTGTGTGTGTGTCTGAGTGTTTTTGCGTGTGTGTGTGCCTGAGTGTTTTTGTGTGTGTATCTGAGTGTGTTTCCGAGTGTTTGTGTGTGCATCTGAGTGTGTTTTTATGTGTGTCTGAGTGTTTGTATGTGTGTGTGCCTGTGTTTTTGTGTTTGTGTGTGTCTGCTTTCTGTCCATTGGAGAAGTTTGCCTTTTCTATGAAATCCTCTTCTTGCAGTAAAAAAAAATAATTACTGGGGGGTGGGGTGACACCATAACTTACCGCACCGGGTGACACCAACCCTAGTGACGCCACTGGTAAATGATATGATGAAAATAATGTTATCTTTAGAAAGTCCATTTAATGGCGAGAAAAACGGTATATAATATGTGTAGGTACAGTAAATGAATAAGAGGAAAATTACAGCTAAACACGAACACAGCAGAAATGTAAAAATAGCCCTGGTCCTTAAGGGTAAGAAAATTGAAAAATTGTCTGGTCACTAAGGGGTTAAATAGAAGAAATACAAAGTGCTATGTAATTTGTAAAAGATACACATAAATATACAAAGTATGATCCTAATTTGTTAAAGTTGCACAGAAACTGTGAAAGCATAATCAGAATATGTAAAATCACAATTCTTAATACACTGCTATATACAAGATATAAAGTGCAAAGTTTAAATGTAATAAAAACTGAATCTGAAGTCTAAGTAATATAAAATACAAACCACAAAAGTGTAAATGCAGCAGCACCGTCATGTCATGCAGTGCTATATTGCACTGGACTTGTATCTTCTTTACATACAGAAATGCAATGAACACCCCTTGGAGCAAAATCTGCCTTTTTTTTAGAATTTCCCTAGGGATCTTGCAGAGGATCATTTTATATAATCTCTCTCTCTCTCTCTATATATATATATATATATATATATATATATATATATATATATATATATATATATTTTAGAATATATCAGCTACAAAATAAATGTTTTAAACTAGAATAACAGTTTAAGGATACACCCCTTGAAAACCCTACTATATATTGTTATACCTGTAAACAATTATGGATAGGTGTAAAACAAAATGTGAGTTTGGATCTAAGCAAAAACAATTTTCAGAACTTTACAGCATAAGGGGACAAAATAAATAATTATTTTTCTTGAATTAAACATTTTGTGGGGTTAAACGTTGTGTTTAAAATCCTTTTAATGGCTGTTTTTCTCCCCAAGTCCAGTTGTAACAACTTCCCAACTCAAGATCAGATCATCTCTACTCCACTTGCCACTAGTTCTTCCCTCTAGAAATGTTATGTTCTATGTATTTCATCCCATCTTAGCTTCCTCCAGATACCCCTATACCAGTAATTCCTTTTTTTTTTCTCTAAGGCACCATTGGCTACCAATTCTATCATTTATTCTCTACCTATCAGATCACACAATATGTTAGTGGTTGACTAACAGGTTCCACGGCTCATACAAATCAAGTTTTCACTACTAATGTTCCTGATTATTATAAATTTAGCCCTATATAAAATGTTGTTGCTGGCTGCTTGCCAACCTGTGTAATATATGTCACTAAATAGCTGTCAATCATCATTGAGAATTTATGATCAAAGAAAAATATTCTGAGCAATTTACAGTATTTATTTAAAGGTACATGAAACACTAAATAAATGCTAGATATAATAATGCATTCAAAGAAAAGATTAGTCTGAGAATAACATGTAAATGTATTTTTTAAAGTTTCACTAGCTGTTTAAATATTGACAAAATAAGTGTAAAGTTCTAGTGTCTATAAAATAATGGGAACTGCCTTGTTGTAACTTAGGTTACCCTCTCTGCTGTGGCCAATTAGGGACAGTTATAAATAGGTCACTAGAGTGTGCAGTCAATTGCTGTGTGGATTATAACAGTGTTCTGCACTTCCATTTCTAACAGGAACCGAAAAGCTCACAATTTTAGAATGGGATTACAGGAAAAGGGGCAAAATAAATAATGAAAGGATGAGAGAGAGAGAAAGAGAGAGAGAAAGAGAGGCCAGACGACCAAATTTTAATGGTCAATTTTAAAAGCTTTAACAGGATTCAGTAGAAATGGTCTACAGTAGAAATGGTTTACCCAGTCCTGAACATTTTTTCTTTATATATATATATAGTTTAATGTCCCTTTGTTTCCCACTATATTATGCCCTCTCACCTCTACGTCTCTCCTCAGATCTTATAATGCTCTTTTGCAGTGGCGTCACTAGGGGGGGGCGGGGGGGGCGGGCCGCACCCGGGTGACACCCTCCAGGGGGTGACACCAAAAAAAAAAAAAAAAAAAAAAAAATTTTTTTTTTTTTTTTTTTTCAATTTTATTGAAATTCAAAGAAATACAATGTTGAGATGCATAGATTTTTTTTTATTAGAGGGGCTGGCATTTGTGAACATTGGTGGGACTGGGGAAGATGTAGACACACAATTTTTTTGCCCCTTGAGCCAGTGCTGCAATTTCAACAACTAGTTTTCCCGGCTGCTTTTGCTTGTTTGTACTTTGCTTCTCCCCTGCCCAATTTCGCTATGAATGTTGTGGGAATGCCGTGGGGCTTGCAAAGTTGCGCTCCTAGCCTAAACCTGCCTGCCTATCTGTGCTCACTGCTCAGTGACATGTGGAGCAGTGGAGTCACTCACTGCTGTGCTGTCTCTCTAAACGGGAACTGGCAAATCATGAGGGGATGCCTGGCACCTCACCGCATGACTGTTTGACACTGTCTTTAAAATGAAGGAGCCACGTATGATGCCCACCAGACCATTACGGTTACGGTACACTAAGTGCACACTGAACAGGTAGGAGGGCGGGCGGGGGTCTGGGGGTGGGCAGAGTGCAGAGGTGATTGGCCATAAGAAGCGGTAGGCACGCGTCCCGGGGCTGTGCACTGACAGACTTGGAACAGAGTCAGAGAGCAGAATTTTCATAGTTTGCACCTAAAACTTTTCTTTAGTGATTTATTTTTAGAGTGCTCTGTTTATCTTTCATTTGATGCTCTGCTGAGCCAGGGAGCAGCTCTAGGCATGCGCTTTATAATTAATGCAGTGCAGTTTACATATTTTGTAAGTGTGTGTCTGAGTTTTTGTGTGTCTCAGTGTTTTTGTGTGTGTGTTTTTGTGTGTGTGTCTGAGTGTGTTTCCGAGTGTTTGTGTGTGCATCTGAGTATGTTTTAAGTGTGTCTGAGTGTTTGTATGTGTGTTTGCCTGTGTTTTTGTGTGTGTCTGCTTTCTGGGGGGGGGGGGTGACACCATAACTTACCGCACCGGGTGACACCAACCCTAGTGACGCCACTGCTCTTTTGTAACGCTGTTTCTTCACTATGCTTCCCTTCTATTACACTCTTTCACAACTACCAAGTACCTCTTCCCTCAGTTCCCTCTCTATAATAAGCTTTAGTCACAGGCTTCTCCCTTCAGCTACCCCCTTTATAATGAGCTCTAGAGCCACAGCTTCTCCCTTCAGCGCCCCTTTTATAGTTCAATCTCATCTAATCACTGCTTCGCTCTCTCTCTCTTCAGCTTCTTGTTGTCCTCTCTTCTCCCAGAGAGGCCTCTCCTTCCCCTCACACCCTGTCCTCCTCCCTCCCCTCCACCCTCGGCCCAGGCATGCTCTGTTGTGTCTCAGTGGGGCAGGGGGAGGGCAGCACAGACTGAGATTTCAGGACAGACACCCAGAGGAAGCCGGATCCCATCACAACAAGCTGCTTGCCCACCCCCACTGCCGAGCTGAGCATGAGTGAGCCGGCTGCAGCCTGGACACTGTGGCCGGGGGAGAGGCCTGGGAGTTTGCTTCGGAGGAGCTCTGGAATGTAAGGTCTGACTCTGGGGATTTCTCTCCTGGGCTGTGGGTGACATGCTGCCTGCAGCCGGTACTTGTCACCAGGGTCAGCAGCTGCATATATTAGGAAGCGTGAGAGACACATATCAGTGCGCTGATCTCTATTAACAACATCGGATAGAAAGGCCTGCGGCTTGCTGAGACCCCGTGCTGGGGTGACCTGTCAGCGGCCTGCGCTCTCAGCCCTGGGGACCATGCAGCAATCACCGCAAAATTACGACTTCTTCAGCGAGGAGAACGGCATGAAGTGGAGGGGACTGTTCGTGCCAGCACTGAGGAAGGTGAGTGCTGAGGTTTATGTGTGCTAGGGGAGGACTTTAGGTCAGGTAGAGGTAGACACTTGGGCTAATAGTTAATGGCCTTTGGTTTGTTCCTGAAGGGTAAGAGTGCAGGAAATAAGTACATGAATCTTATGAATTGAGGAGATGGATGCTCAGGTTATGGGTCTGAGAAACATTATTGAGATTTGTCCTGAGGAAGATGTGTACTGGGGTCTTGTAGGAGTGGGGAGTTTTGGTGTAATATAACAGAAGGAGATAATTAATGTGAGATTCACATCTTGAATGTCACCCAGGTGACAAAATAGTAGCCCAGATGGTAGAATAGACACCTGTATCACAGCTGTGTCACTTCTGCAGGAATATTACAGGTGACATTGACATGGCGGACAATCTCCTTTTAGCTGACTGTTTTTGCAATTCTCAAGAGGTTTACTGCTAGCTGTAAGCCATAACCCTAACTCAAGTCGCTCACTCTAAAGTAATTGTAGATGAAGAGTGTTGGCAACATCATTCATGCTCTGGAATATTAAAGGTGGCAAGGTCTGGGCATACTCAAGGTGTCATATGAAATATTACGCACAGGAACCAGACAGGGAGATTGTGTTTGGGGATCTTGTAGCTTTGGTTTTATGGCCCTGTATTCTTATGGAAAAATAACATGTGTTCTGAGTCTTTCGGATTGAGCTTGGATGTATACCAGGGTCATGAGGCAGAGAATGATGTGTATGTTAGGTCTATGGGACAGAGGCCCAGAAATGCAAAATGGTGCTGTAGGCCTAAGATTGTTAATTACTTTGTCTTTGGAGCCAAAAGAGATGTGTTTTGGAGTCTAGAGAGGAGATGGAGGTGGTTCCTAGAGCTTTGAGAAAAGCGGGAGATAGGTAGAAGGGAAGAATTGAAGATGAACTAGCCTAAAAGACAGCAATGCTGTGGTGGGTGGACTTTTGGATTGGAGAGTCACAACACTTTGAGATTGAGGGCCATATGTACTCAGGCTTTGGTGTTTTAAGAAAGTGTCTCCTGTTTCTCTTGATTGGGTACTTAGAATGTTGTAATACAGAAAGCCGGTTCTGGAGATTATAGTACTGTGACTGGAGTTTGGAGGTTATTTGTGCAAAATAGATAAATGTTGGATTCAAGTGCCGCCTTATGATGAATATTGTAGTTATGGGAATAATGGAGATTTTTGTTGGGAATGTTAGGCTGTGGGAGATGTGTAGCATATGTACAGAGCTGAAATTACTGTTCAATACATTCCTGTTGTCTGGGCTATATAAATGTGAAGTATGTAAACTGAGACTTTACAAAAAAAGGGAGAAGGGACCTTGGGATTTGGGTCTTGGGGAGTCAGGGGGAATTCAGAGGCTGAGGTTAATCAGAACTTTTGCTCAGAGGGACCTTGATAATGGCTATGTTGCTACAGAATTGTACATCACTTTACAGGTAAATAATGTAGGCCAGGGCCTGACCAATACTAAGCCCAGATCTCCATAGCTCCTAAAATTATTGTTTTGGCTTTCTATCTATCTATCTATCTATCTATCTATCTATCTATCTATCTATCTATCTCCTTGATCATATCATTTATAACTTCCTAACTGACTTTAGCAAAGGAGAGAACAGACTTTTAAAGGGCCACTATAGTGAAAAATGTACAGGCTCCATTTTTATCACTAGTGATCCTGCATAGTTAAATTACCACGTACTGTTCACCCAATCAGCAGTGGTTGTCGCATGACCCATTATATCTACCATTTAGCTAGAGTTTAATGTCCATTTATCGTTTCTGAAGAGGAGGTGTGCTAGGACTTTGGGTTTGAGAAGATGATGTACAGTAAGACTACAGGATATGTGTGCCATAGATAAGGAATTAAGAGAGATGTGTTCTAGGATTACTTGTCTGGAGGTGGGTAATAAGGAAATTAAATAGACTAAGATGTGTACTTGAAATGTGGAACCAATATGTGTTGGATGGTAGAGAACTGAGGGAAATGGGTGATGGAGATGTGGGACTGACTGAAGGGAATATATTTCAGAGTGTTGGGTTAAATGGACATACGTTCTGTAGTTTGTTTAGGGAAACTTTACTCTGAGGCTGACGTGATCATATTCTGAAATTCAAAGAGAGAAATAGCGGAATTCAGGACTGTGCTGTATGGCTAGCACGGCTATTGGATAAGAGGTGGAAACGTTATTTTAGTATAACAAGCAACAAAATAAAGGTACATTTTGTTAAACATCATGAATTAAGGTCCCTTTTATTCATTGCACCGATACAGCCTAGCATTTAAAAAATTATTACATTTACAATCACTTTTATTAAGAATGGCATTTTGCTCTCTCCTACATGTGTTTTACAACATTTTGTCTAAACACAGTATGATTTAAGGAACTTTGTAGAGTATTTTCCAGGTTTTTGTATAAAAAATTCAGTGTCCAGACTCTAAATCTAACCTGTGTGTATAGTTTTCATATTAATATAGCCCTTATAGGCATGAGAGAGATTAGTGTTGGTATTAGACTAAGGTCTATATTGGTGGCTACGAGAGACCCCTGCACTGTTCTCTGAAGAAATTGGAGATGGGAGCAAGAAGCCATTAAATATTGGGACTGAGGACAAAAACAGTTGGGAAATTTGATCAGGTGTCATAACATATGCTGAAGCTATGGATTCTGAGCTTCTTATTTATTTATTTTATAAATGCAACTTTAGCTTATAACAAGAATTACAGTATTTAATAACACTGAAAATAAAAAACATATAAACATATGATCTCAAAATAAGTGACACCATCATTTAATGTTCTGTTACATCTCTGGAAAACCTTCAAAATGAAAAATGGCTATTTTTCAGGGCATTAGAATCAACTTATAAAGACAAGAATGTATCATCGGTGATCATTTTTAAAAACTCTTAATAGTTATTTGGTAACGTTCATAGTGTAAATATATCAGCATCACTCTTATGAGTTGGACAATTTCATACATTGCTATAAAACCCAAAAATAGCACACAAAAAAAGAAACAAATTAAAAATAGCAAATGTAACAATAATGTACAGAACTGCACATGACATAATAAAAAACAGCTGTTACATTCACCTTTTTGAATATATCAGCTTTCACCTCAGGATCTTTTTTAGCGGGTGCACCACCCGGCTGATTTTAGTGATTTGGCTAAATATTAAGCTAAAATTAGCCAGTATTAAAAATATTAAATTTTGATTGCACAAATTATCATTAAATGCATTTTATGTTAAAGTGATGGTAAATTCATCTAAGTAACTTATAATATTTTGAAAGTGCATATAATTTAAAGCATATCAAGGTGCTTATTTTTGTCCATAACAAAATTAATCTTTCTTTCATGTAATTGGCAAGAGTCCATGAGCTAGTGACGTATGGGATATACAATCCTATCAGGAGGGGCAAAATTTCCCAAACCTCAAAATGCCTAAAAAAAATGCACCCCTCACCGCACCCACAATTCAGTTTTACAAACTTTGCCTCCTATGGAGGTGGTGAAGTAAGTTTGTGCTAAGATTTCTACGTTGATATGTGCTTCTCAGCATTTTGAAGCCCGATTCCTCTCAGAGTACAGTGAATGTCAGAGGGATGTGAAGGGAGTATTACCTATTGAATGCAATGGTTTTCCTCACAGGAGATCTATTTCATAGGTTCTCTGTTATCGGTCGTAGAGATTTATCTCCTACCTCCCTTTTTAGATCGACGATATACTCTCATATTCCATTACCGCTACTGATAACCGTTTTAGTACTGGTTTGGCTATCTGCTATATGTGGATGGGTGTCTTTTGGTAAGTATGTTTTCATTACTTAAGACACTCTCAGTTATGGTTTGGCACTTTATGTATTTATATAAAGCTCTAAATATATGTATTGTACTTATATTTGGCATGATTCAGGTTTTCAGTATTTTTCCGTTTGCAGACTGTCAGTTTCATATCTGGGAAATGCTTTTTTTTAGGAAAAATGTATTTCTTTCCTGGGGTATAGTCTCCTTTTCAAATTCACTTTCTTTTAAATTCGCGGGCAGAATTAGGCTCGCCAGGGCGCAAAATGCCATAGTTTATTGCGTCATTCTTGGTGCGAGATTTTTTGAAGCAAAGTTACGTTCGTTGACCGAAATTCGTAATTTCCGCCGTCTTAGTCGACGCGAGTCCTTCACAAGGTTGCGTCCTCTGTGACACGAGTGTGTCATTTCCGGACGTTTTTGGCGGCAAAAAATATTTTTCTGTTTGTTGTGCATCATACTTGGCGCCAAATATTTTCATTATTTAAGACCCCATTCCTATATGCCTCTTGCCTTTTTTTTCTCTATAAGAGGGCTATGCTCTTTGCATTTTTTCCCATTCCTGAAACTGCCATATAAGGAAATTTGATAATTTTGCTTTATATGTTGTTGTTTTTTCTTACATTTGCAAGATGTCTCAATCTGATCCTGTCTCAGAAATCACTGTTGGAACCCTGCTGCCTATTGACAGTTCTACCAAAGCTAAGTGCATTTGTTGTAAACTTGTGGATCAGCATCTCCTGTGGTTTGTAAGAGTTGTCATGATAAACTTTTACATGCAGAGAATGTATCCATCAGTAGTAGTTCTTTACCTGTTGCTGTTCCCTCAACATTTAATGCACAAGATATACCTGTAAATTTAAAAGAATTTATTTCTGATTCTATTCAGAAGGCTTTGTCTGCCATTCCGCCTTCTAATAAACGTAAAAGGTCTTTTAAAACTTCTCATAAAGTTGATGAAATTTCAAATGACCGGCAACAAGCTGATTTATCCTTTTCTGATGGGGATCTATCTGGTTCAGGAGATCCTGCCTCAGATATTGACACTGACAAATCTTATTTATTTAAAATGGAGTATATTCGTTCTTTGTTAAAAGAAGTGTTGATTACATTGGATATGGAGGAAACTAGTCCTCTTGATATTAAAACTAGTAAACGTTTAAATTCTGTTTATAAACCTCCTGTGGTTATTCCAGAGGTTTTCCAGTTCCTGATGCTATTTATGATATGATTTCTAAGGAATGGAATAGGCCTGGTACTTCTTTTATTCCTTCTTCAAGGTTTAAAAAATTGTATCCTTTGCCAGCAGTTACTTTAGAGTTTTGGGAAAAGATCCCCAAGGTTGATGGGGCTATCTCTACTCTTGCTAAACATACTACTATTCCTACGGAAGATAGTACTTCTTTTAAAGATCCTTTAGATAGGAAACTTGAATCTTATCTAAGGAAAGCCTATTTATATTCAGGTCATCTTCTCAGGCCTGTAATTTCTTTGGGTTATGTTGCAGCTGCTTCAACTTTTTGGTTGGAAACTTTAGCGCAACAAGTATTGGATCATGATTTGTCTAGCATTGTTAACTTGATTCAACATGCTAATAATTTTATTGCCATATATAATCAAAATTGATGTTAAATCTATGTCTTTAGCTATTTTAGCTAGAAGAGCTTTGTGACTTAAATCTTGGAATGCTGACATGACTTCTAAGTCCAGATTGCTATCTCTTTGTTTCCAAGGTAATAAGTTATTTGGTTCTCAGTTGGATACAATAATTTCAACTGTTGGGGGGGGGGGAGGGAGTTTTTTTGCCTCAGGATAAAAGACCTAAGGTTAAATCTAAAGCTTCTAACCATTTGTGTTCCTTTCGACAAAATAAGGAACAGAAACCTAATCCCTCCCCCAGGGAATCTTTCCAATTGGAAGCCTTCCTTGAATTGGAATAAATCCAAGCAATTTAAGAGGTCAAAAGCCAGCCCCAATACCGCATGAAGGTGCGACCCTCATTTCAGCTCAGCTGATAGGGGGCCGATTAAGATTTTTCAAAGATGTTTGGATCAATTCAGTCCAAAATCAATGTATTCAGAGTATTGTCTCTCAGGGGTACAGAATAGGATTCAGAGTAAGACCGCCTGTGAGAGGATTTTTTCTCTCACGCATCCCTGCAAACCCAGTAAAGGCTCAGGCTTTCCTGAAGTTATCAGGGGTAATCATGCCAGTTCCGTTTCAGGAACAGGGTCTGGGGTTTTATTCAGATCTATTCATTGTCCCAAAGAAAGGAAATTAATTCAGACCAGTTTTGGATCTAAAAATTTTGAATCGATATATGAGTACCATCTTTCAAAATGGTGACTATAAGGAATATTCTGCCTTTTGTTCAGCAAGGGCATTATATGTCCACAATAGACTTACAGGATGCATATCTTCATATTCCGATTAATCCAGATCACTATCAGTTCCTGAGATTCTCTTTTCTAGACAAGCATTACCAATTTGTTTCTCTTCCTTTTGGCCTTTCGACAGCTCCAAGAATCTTTTGAAAGATTCTTGGTGCCCTACTCTCTGTAATCAGAGAGCGGTGTATTGCAGTGTTTCCTTATTTGGACGATATCTTGGTACTTGCTCAGTCTTTACGTTCTGCAGAATCTCACACGAATCAACTAGTGTTGTTTCTTCAAAAACATGGTTGGAGGATCAATTTACCAAAAAGTTCTTAGATTACTCAGACAAGGGTAACCTTTTTAGGTTTCCAGATAGATTCAGTGTCCATGACTTTGTCTCTAACAGACAAGAGACGTTTGAAATTGGTTGCAGCCTGTCGGAACCTTCAGTCTCAGTCATTCCCTTCAGTAGCTATGTGCATGGAAGTTTTAGGTCTCATGACTGCAGCATCGGACGCAATCCCCTTTGCTCGTTTTCATATGAGACCTCTCCAGCTTTGCATGCTGAACCAATGGTACAGGGATTATACAAGGATATCACAATTAATATCCTTAAATCCCAATGTTCGACTATCTCTGACTTGGTGGTTAGATCACCATCGTATTGTTCTAGGGGCCTCTTATGTTCGTCCAACCTGGACTTTGATCACAACAAATGCGAGTCTTTCAGGTTAGGGAGCTGTTTGGGGATCTCTGACAGCACAAGGGGTTTGGAAATCTCAAGAGGTGAGATTACCAATAAATATTTTGGAACTCCGTGCTTTTCTCAGGGCTCTTGAGTTTTGGCCTCTATTGAAGAGAGAACAGCTCATTTTGTTTTCAAACAGACAATATAACAACTGTGGCATATGTCAATCATCAGGGTGGGACTCACAGTCCTCAAGCTGTGAAAGAAGTATCTCGGATACTTGTTTGGGTGGAATCCAGCTCCTGTCTAATTTCTGTGGTTCATATCCCAGGTATAGACAATTGGGAAGTGTATTATCTCAGTCGTCGGATTTTACATCTGGGAGAGTGGTCTCTCTACCCAGATGTGTTTTCTCAAATTGTTCAGATGTGGGGTCTTCCAGAAATAGATCTGATGGCATCTCATCTAAACAAAAATCATCATGGAGCAATCGTTTGTGTTGCTGGTGGCTCCAGCATGGCCTCACAGGTTTTGGTTTGTGGATCTTGTTCGGATGTCCAGTTGCCAACCTTGGCCACTTCCAATAAGACTGGACCTTCTGTCTCAAGGTCGGTTTTTCCATCAGGATCTCAAATCATTGCATTTGTAGGTATGGAAATTGAACACCTACTGCTTAGTCATAGAGGTTTCTCTGATTCAGTGATTAATACTATGTTACAGGCTTGTAAATCTGTTTCTATAAAGATTTATTATCGAGTATGGAAGACTTACATTTCATGGTGTTCCTCTCATAAATTCTCTTGGCATTCTTTTAGAATTCCTAGAATTTTACAGTTTCTTCAGGATGGTTTGGATAAAGGTTTGTCTGCAAGTTCCTTGAAAGGACAAATCTCTGCTCTTTCTGTCTTATTCCACAGAAAAATTGCTAAACTTCCTGATATTCACTGTTTTGTACAGGCTTTGGTTCGTATCAAGCCTGTCATTAAATCAATCTCTCCTCCTTGGAGTCTTAATTTGGTTTTGAAGGCTTTACAGGCTCCTCCATTTGAGCCTATGCATTCTTTGGACATTAAACTACTTTCTTGGAAAGTGTTGTTCCTTTTGGCCATCTCTTCTGCTAGAAGAGTTTCTGAATTATCTGCTCTTTCTTGTAAATCTCCTTTTTTGATTTTTCATGAGGATAAGGCGGTTTTGCGGACTTCATTTAAATTCTTACCTAAAGTTGTGAATTCTAAAAATATTAATAGAGAAATTGTTGTCCCTTCTTTGTGTCCTAATCCTAAGAAGTCTTTGGAGAGATCTTTACATTCTTTGGATGTGGTGAGAGCTCTGAATTATTATGTCGAAGCTACTAAAGATTTCAGGAAGTCTTCTAGTCAATTTGTTATCTTTTCTGGTTCCAGAAAACATCAGAAGGCTTCTGCTGTTTCTTTGGCATCGTGGTTAAAGCTTTTGATTCATCAAGCTTATTTGGAGTCGGGTAAAGCCCCGCCTCAGAGAATTACAACTCATTCTACTAGATCAGTTTCCACTTCTTGGGCTTTTAAGAATGAAGCTTCCGTTGATCAGATTGGCAAAGCAGCAACTTGGTCTTCTTTTTGCTTCTTCGGAAGCAGTTTTTGGTAGAAAAGTTCTTCAGGCAGCTGTTTCAGTTTGATTCTTCTCCTTATGATTTAAGTTTTTCCTTTTATTTATGAGAATAAACTTATATTTGGGTTGTGGATTAATTTTTTTCAGCGAATTGGCGGTTTTTATTTTATCCCTCCCTCTCTAGTGACTCTTGCGTGGAGTTCCACTTCTTGGGTATTGCTATCCCATACGTCACTAGCTCATGGACTCTTGCCAATTACATAAAAGAAAACATAATTTATTTAAGAACTTACCTGATAAATTAATTTATTTCATATTGGCAGGAGTCCATGAGGCCCACTCCTTTTTTATGGTGGTTATGATTTTTTTGTATAAAGCACAATTATTTCCAAATTCCTTTGTTGATGCTTTTTACTCCTTTCTTTATCACCCCACTACTTGGCTATTCATTAAACTGAATTGGGGGTGTGGTGAGGGGTGTATTTATAGGCATTTTGAGGTTTGGGAAACTTTGTTCCTCCTGGTAGGATTGTATATCCCATATGTCACTAGCTCATGGACTCTTGTCAATATGAAAGAAATTAAGTTCTTACATAAATTATGTTTATATCTAAAAAAAACTTTTTTGTGAAGCTCCGTTACCTACTTCAATGCAGCCTCTGTCACACAATTTCTTTTTCTTCAAATTGACAGGCAGCTCTTTCAGCCAATAGGAGGTGCACCATACGCCCTATGTAAGTTACTGACAGCGCGCTTTTGTGCTAATAACTTGAAGCCGACTCAGCCGCGAAGTACAGCTGCGCAAGCGCAGTTTGCTACGCTATTTGAGCAGTCAAAACAGTGAATAGGCTTTACCGTAGCGGTTTACTGTCAGCTTTAAGTTTCCAGCATGGGAGCGTGCTGTCAGTAACTTACATAGGGCATATAGCTCAGCTCCTATTGGCTGAAAGAGCTGCCTGTCAAATTGAAGAATAACAAATTTTGTGACAGAGGCTGAATTGAAGTAGGTAACGGAGCCTCACAAAAAGTTTTTTTTATAAAAGATAAATTTTGTTTTGAAAAAAATTAACACATTTATATGTACTTTTAAAATATTAAAAGTTACTGGATAGCTAAAAATCCTAAAATATTAGAAAATATTACACTGCCCCACCGGGCTATTTCATAATGCCACCCGGCTCGCAACATTGGAGATAGATTCTCTGTTTGATATATATGTTTTATATATATTTTTGCACAAACAGGAGCAAGCTGGAGTAGGTAAACGTCGGGATTCTCCTATAACTTTGGGGCTTGGTTAGGAGTCTGAAAATTAGAGCAATATTATTTAAAAATAAGCAAAATTATATTTAAAAAAAAACAAAAAAAAACCCTTTATGGGCTATATAAATAAATAATCTACAAAACCTTTATGCAAATAAAAAAATAATGGATAATGTCCCTTTAAATTAGAATGCAAAACTTTTTACGAAGATGCTTAGCTAAACGTAAACAAAATAGCAAACAAAGCTTGGTGTAAACCCCAGACATCACTTTTCAACTTATTAACCAGTACCCCAAAAACTTAAAATTAAACATTTGCTTTGTGTACAGTCAAAACACACACATGCAATTTTAAACAACTATCCAATTTACTGTTATCATCAAATTTGTTTTGTTCTCAGTATTTTTAGTTGTGCTAATTTCTAAGCCATTGAAGGCCGCCTCTTATCTCAGTGCATTTTGACAGTTTTTCACAGCTAGACAGAGCTAGTTTATGTGCACCATATAGATAATATTGTGCTCACTCCCGTGTGAGTTATTTACGAGTCAACACTAATTGGCTAAAATGCAAGTCTGTCAAAAACAGTGAAACAAGGGGGAAGTCTGCAGAGGCATCATATAAGGTAATCACATAGGTAAAAAGTATATTAATATAACCGTGTTGGTTATGCAAAACTGGGGAATGGGTAATAAATGGATTATCTTTTTAATCCTTTCAGTGCTAACGACGGCTCTGAGACGTTGCAGAGTTTCACACTCGGGGTGCTAACGACGGCTCAGAGCCGTCGCTAGCACTCTCCCACCTTGAGGGAGATCTGGGGGGCTCCCACCTGCTCCTACCCCGGCGATCCAACCTGTATAGTGACAGGCATCGCTGGGGATTCACGTTATGTGCGGTGACGTCATGCGCGGTGACGTTATGCGCAATGATGTGATGACATAACTGCACAACTTTAAGTATAGGAATAGGGGGCATGATGCTTAGAAGCTGTATCTCAGGCATTTAAGCAGCTACAGATCCCCAAGACCCAGCATTGGAAAGTAATCGCCTAACCTTTCCAACAGTGTAAGTCGTGGGGATCTGGAAAAAAAAAAAGTTAATTTTTTTAAAAAACAAAACAAAACAAAAAACCTTAGGACCAAGGTGGGAAAGTGCTTAGCACTTAAAGGGTTAAACAATAATCCTGGAGTAGACTGTCCCTTTAACTGCCATCGTGTTAGTACAGTGTTCAAGGTTTTGCAAATCAAGAGTAGTTCAGGGATGCACCCCATGAAAAGTCTGATGGAATTCACGTTCCTTTGTTGTGGCTATTTAGGGACAGATTTAAATAATTTTATTTTTTTATCTAAACAGTCATTGTGTAGAATGTTGCAGGGTCATATCAATTTCACTTTGCTTAAGTATGATGGAGACACTCCAGTTTCTGTTAAACAAGTGAAGCACACACAATTTCTGAGGTATTTTACAGCAAAAGCTGCATCCTAAGAAATGAGTATCTATTTCAGTGATATTTTAATTGATTTTATAGGTATTACAATTTTATTTTAATGTTCCTTTTTTTAAAGGGACACTGAACCCACAATTTTTCATTTGTGATTCAGATAGAGCATGCAATTTTAAGCAACTTTTTAATTTACTCCTATTATCAAATTTACTTCATTCTCTTAGTATCTTTATTTGAAATGCAAGAATTTAAGTTTAGATGCCGGCCCATTTTTGGTGAACAACCTGGGTTGTTCTTGCTGATTGGTGGATAAATTCATCCACCAATAAAAAAAAATGCTGTCCACAGTTCTGAACCCCCCCCAAAAAAAGGTTAGATGCCTTCTTTTTCAAATAAAGCTAGCAAGAGAACCAAGAAAAATTGATAATAGGAGTAAATTGGAAAGTTGCTTAAAGGGACACTAAACCCAAATTTTTTATTTCATGATTCAGATAGAGAATACAATTTTAAATAACATTCCAATTTACTTCTATTATCTAATTTGCTTCATTCTTAAGATATCCTTTATTGAAGAAATAGCAATGCACATGGGTGAGCCAATCACATGAGGCATCTATTTGCAACTACCAATCAGCAGCTACTGGGCATACCTAGATATGCTTTTCAGCAAATTATATCAAAAGAATGAAGCAAATTAGATAATAGAAGTAAATTAGAAAGTTGTTAAAAATTGCATGCTCTTTCTAAATCACGAAAGAAAAAATTTGGGTTCAGTGTCCCTTTAACTGTATTTTTGGGAACATTATTGTAAACAAACCCTTTGCATAGTGAAAAACAAAATTTATTTATAACATTTGCATGGCTCCTTTGTGTGTTTAAGACAACAACAGTCTTTAGGTTCATGTTACTTTCATTGCCAAGGTAACCACTTGTTAAACACAAACTCGGCATCCAACCACCCATAAAATATTTGTGCATAGTAAAAAAGAGGTTCCACCTGCCACATACACGTATGATTCCACAGCTCTGCATTTGAGAGTCTGGATCCTGTGCAGGGCAGATCCATAAATGCAATTGTAGAAAATCGGAGATACACTCATATGTGGTGGAAAGTAGAGCCTTTGGTTTGGATTAAAAAAAGCTCAAGTAGGGGGGGGCAGGCTTCCATGATGTATGTATTGGGTACTTGTAAAGCGTGGCTAATCACCCGTAAGGGTCTCAAGGCACTGCTCATTTTATCGACCTCGGAAGGATGAGACTGAGTGGACCTCGCCGGGGATCGCACCTGCAACCCTTGGGTTGCTACAGTGCTCAGCCACAGTGCCTTAGCATGCTGAGCAAACAAGCTATGGAGGGGATTCTAAACAAGGGTAAAGTTCCTTTATTTGCATCTTTTATAAGGCTATAGTAAGTTCATGACATGTATACAACCACTGTACACGTCAGTGGAATGTATATAGGACAATGTGTATCAATACACAGTTAATAACAGTGATCTGTACATATATGTATGATAAATAAAATCAGTTAAATGTTTATCAGACAATGTGCAGGTGTACAAGTGATCAATGCACAGTACAACATAGGTTGCCAGGGCCTAGTTTTAAGGCACCAGTAATCCAATGGTGTCTAGGTTTGTGGAGCCCTGCTATAGATAAAGTGATTTATTTATTTTTTATCTGAGAAAGGACAGTTAAGACGGACATTATGCCCATATGCTAAATCACTTTAAAGCAGGATAACTATAAAAAGCAGACAAGAAAATATCACATGAACAGCTATATGCAAAAAGAAAGATATTTTGCTTCAGAATTGTTTCAGCTCACCAGAATAAGTGCCCTGTGAACAGTTATCCTTTAGCTACTGTCAACTGTATGTTGAAAAAACAAACAGTCAATCAGTTGAGGTCACACTTTTCTGTGATCTTCACTGAAAACTTACGAGATTTCAAAGTTAACTTCCTCAAACTGAGAAGGGAAATAACATGATTGTGCCTGCACATGCCAGATGCATACTACCTTGCAAGTCCCAGGGCTAGAATCCTGATTGGCTTCTTAAAGTCCCCTTACAATGAGATGTGGCTACTGATGAAATTTTGAGGTCAAATATCATCTTCCCTTTTTTGAAATAGAGACATTCAGGTGATATTTTCTACTCAGCATTTTACAGATCTGCTGCATCACTTTCAGGTGCTTCAACATTAGGGTATCATGCTCCTTTAAGAAATATGTCATTAAAATAAATAAATAGGCTCTCTTTTTTTTTCTTTTATTATTTTTTTTCTTTTACTGTTTTGGAAAAGAGTACCAGAAAATGGTGCAGCATAGCAGGTTTTTAGGACAGCAAGGCAATCTTTAATTGTATGCACCACATTGGAGCTAGTGCCTTTAGAGTGTTATGGAGCAAACCTTTGTTTGGTTAGTCACCAAACTTTATGCCTCATCTGAACCGTCTTAATATGGTGTAGTTGTTTGTATAGAATATTGCAATGTAGGGCAGAGCATTATTCCAGATAAAAACGCATGCTGTGTGCCATTATGTTGTAGCTGGGTAGGGGCAGTGTAATATTATAACATCTGTTATTTATAAATGTTACTTAAGGGATAGAAAACCCAAACATTTTGTTTTGTGACTCAGACAGAGCAGCTGCAGAATCTACAAATACCTCATAATAATAATAATAAGATTTAAAAAAAAAAAAAAGTTTCTAATTTACTTCCATTAGCAAATTTGCTTTGTTCCTATGCCATTCTTTGTTGAAGAGCTACATAGGTAGGTGTCTGGAGCATTAAATGGTGGGAAATAGTGCTCTCAGTTCCTGAACCTACCTACGTATGCTTTTCTACAAATAATTAATTTAGAAAGTTGTTTAAAATGGTATGCGCTATCTGAATCATGAATGAAAATATTTGGGTTTCATGTCCCTTTAAGCTATCCAAAGCCCAAAATTAACTTAAATTGCTTTAATGATAATTTGTGCAACTAACATTCAAAGAAAATATTAGCGAACCATGTTCTGAATCCTCACTATATTTTGTAGTTGATACTTGATGATGTTTGCTCACAATAAGGTATCACGTTAAACATTTGCACTTGTTCTGAGGTGAACATTTTGAATTCTCTAAGTTCCAGTAGTTTGCCCTAAACTTTCCGCAGTTTTGTTATTGTGCAACATCATCCAACCCCACCCAATCATATGGGAATAATCACCTATAATAATCAGTGCAGGCTAACATGGATCATTTTATGAGGCTGATTAGTAACCATGATAATAATCAGTGCAGTCTAACATGGATCATTTTATGGGACTGATTAGTAACCATGATAATAATCAGTACAGGCTAACATGGATCATTTTATGGGGCTGATTAGTAACCATGATAATAATCAGTGCAGTCTAACATGGATCATTTTATGGGGCTGATTAGTAACCATGATAATAATCAGTGCAGTCTAACATGGATCATTTTATGGGGCTGATTAGTAACCATGATAATAATCAGTGCAGTCTAACATGGATCATTTTATGAGGCTGATTAGTAACCATGATAATAATCAGTGCAGTCTAACATGGATCATTTTATGGGGCTGATTAGTAACCATGATAATAATCAGTGCAGTCTAACATGGATCATTTTATGAGGCTGATTAGTAACCATGATAATAATCAGTGCAGTCTTACATGGATCATTTTATGAGGCTGATTAGTAACCATGATAATAATCAGTGCAGTCTTACATAGATCATTTTATGGGGCTGATTAGTAACCATGATAATAATCAGTACAGGCTAACATGGATCATTTTATGGGGCTGATTAGTAACCATGATAATAATCAGTGCAGTCTAACATGGATCATTTTATGGGGCTGATTAGTAACCATGATAATAATCAGTGCAGTCTAACATGGATCATTTTATGGGGCTGATTAGTAACCATGATAATAATCAGTGCAGTCTAACATGGATCATTTTATGGGGCTGATTAGTAACCATGATAATAATCAGTGCAGTCTAACATGGATCATTTTATGGGGCCGATTAGTAACCATGATAATAATCAGTGCAGGCTAACATGGATCATTTTATGGGGCCGATTAGTAACCATGATAATAATCAGTGCAGTCTAACATGGATCATTTTATGGGGCTGATTAGTAACCATGATAATAATCAGTGCAGTCTAACATGGATCATTTTATGGGGCTGATTAGTAACCATGATAATAATCAGTGCAGTCTAACATGGATCATTTTATGGGGCTGATTAGTAACCATGATAATAATCAGTGCAGTCTAACATGGATCATTTTATGGGGCTGATTAGTAACCATGATAATAATCAGTGCAGTCTAACATGGATCATTTTATGGGGCTGATTAGTAACCATGATAATAATCAGTGCAGTCTAACATGGATCATTTTATGAGGCTGATTAGTAACCATGATAATAATCAGTGCAGTCTAACATGGATCATTTTATGGGGCTGATTAGTAACCATGATAATAATCAGTGCAGTCTAACATGGATCATTTTATGGGGCTGATTAGTAACCATGATAATAATCAGTGCAGTCTAACATGGATCATTTTATGGGGCTGATTAGTAACCATGATAAATATGTATTTTTCTTATGTTTGTATAAAATATATATATATATATATATATATATATATATATATATATATATATATATATATATATATATATATATAGGTGTAGTACATTATTTAAAGGGAAAGAAAGGTCAAAATTGAAATGTGAAATTGAAGCATTTTTGCTATATAATTTCATTAACAAAAATGCTTTTAGTATAAGTTATTACGTTTTTTCTGCGGCATGTGCACATATCCTGTGAGGGCCTGTGCACTGACTCTCTGAGAAGGGGTGGTGGTTGCATAATTGTGCACAGGCCCTCACAGGATATGTGCGTATGCCACAAAAAAGTAATAACTTTTACTAGAAGCATTTTTGTTAATGCATTTATGCACATTTCAACTTTTTGACCTTTCTATCCCTTTAATATTTAAAAATAATTTTCAGTTTCCTTGGTTAACTCCCCCCCCCCCCCCCCCAAGCCCCATGTTGCAAGAATTGGCTATAGACATTGCAACTATATTGTTGCTTTAGAGGAAGAAAAGAAAAATGGGTCAGAAATATTGTAGTAGTCATGATTCTCAGGCTTCTGGAATTTCAGTGCCTGATGTAACTTTTCCTGAATTACAACATATTCAGCAATCATGTTTTATCCAAGGTTGACAGGTAGAATTGTTCTGGATTGTTATTGGGGTAGATACTGTTATCATTCCGGCTGCTGCAAACCTAGCCTTGTCAGTCAAATCCAAGATCCGATTAAAGAGCCATATCCTTCTGGCAGCCGAACAAACAGGCTCATACTTCCCCATGAGACTAGCCAACTAATGGGCAAGCAGCATCATTAAATGGACACACACAGTATGTTTGTCCTATTTTATAAAACATATGGCAAGTGTGTCAGTGTCTGTGACATTGTTTCTTTCTGACACTTCACTTGTTCCTGTTTACTATAATATTGTTATTTCTGTTTTCTTTTTATTGTATTCAGTGATACTTTAACATTCTATATAATGTAAAAAAAGCATTGTTTTGTGCAATGAGGAATTAGTATTATATCATACATAACTTACTTCTTCTTTACTTCTAAGAATTTTTGATTGCAGCAAATATAATAAACTTAGTTTTGGTATGGTAATATTTTGTATTAAAATGATGGTAAATCCTAGTGTTTGTGAAAAACTAGGATTTATCATTGCTACAAATAAAGGGGACGTTTGGTCATGCGCCCACATCAGAATGCTTTTCTATGAATGTGGTGATGTTGGCCAATAGCATGCTAGCCATACAGCATAATGCCAACTGGGCCGCACAGCTGTTGGCTAAGAGGTGGAAACGTCATATAATTGAAAAAATAGTGTTCTGCCATGGGCAGCCTGAGGCGCTCAACACGGCTTATGCTGCAGGCAAATAGAGGAACTTATTCAGCATGAAGTATTTTATACTTCATGACAAACTCCCCTTTATTTGTTGCACTGGTAAATCCTAGCATTTCAAAAAACACTAGGATTTATCATTACTTTCAAGAGACAGTAATCAAAATTAAACTTTTATTATTCAGATAGTGCAGTTAATTTTAAACAGCTTTCCAATTTACATCCATTAACACATTTCCTTCCTTCCCTTGATATCCTTTTGTTGAAGAACATACCTAGGTATGCTCAGGAAGGGCAATACACTGCTGGGGGCTAGCTGGTTGCACATATATGCCTCTTGTTATTGGTTCACCAGATGTTTTTTTAGTAAAGTTCTATTAGTACATTGCTACTACTGTTCAACAAATGATACCAAAAGAGTGAACCAAATATGATAGCAGAAGTAAATTAGAACGTGGTTTAAAATGACAAGCTCTATTTGAATCATGAAAGTTTATTTTTGCCTTTATTGTGTTTTTTTAAGTGATGGTTTATCAATTTAGCTTCAAGTCTCTAAATTTTAATGTAAAACATCTTTATTTCTTGCCAGCTGCAATTTTCTTACTAGTGTATGTTTGTGTCTATAATTAATATATATTCATTGTGTAGCACATCCAGCAGATCTTGTGGCCTATTTCCAGAAAGCTACAGCAAACCGTTTTTCTACAGAAGTAAGGCATTCTGGGAATTGACAGGCAGGCAATGCCCATAATGCCTAATTTTTTTTTCTTGTAAACTCTATTTTAAAGGACCATTGAATACAGTAGAACCGCATAATCAGCAAGTGCATAATACAAAGAAAATGCAATGGTACTAGCTCTGAATTTCAAATAAGCAGTAGATTTTTCCCCGGATAAATTTCTTACATTTTCCGGCCTCTGTATCATGTAACAGCCATCAGCCAATCACAATCTCATATACTGATACACTTGTGATCGCTTGCAAATGCTCTGTATATTCTAAGTTTGGCTTATTCCGCGCGCCAAGTTAGCGCGCAAGCAAAAAACAGTTTTACTTACGAGTGCAAGCTGACGTCTGCAAAAAGCTTACTTCTAGCGCAGTTAGGAGTGTTAAATAGCGCTCCACTTGTAATCTAGCTCTCAATGGACAGTACTATCTTTCCCACCCCTACTTTGTTGCTTGCTGTTACTTACATAGCTTTTCTATAGAGAACCGCAATATTCATATTTTCAGTGTATGCAGCAGTTTCAAAAGACAAAACCGACTATGTCAAAGGATGAAATAAAGGTAAAGGAACTATTGTTAACAATTTTTAATACACTGCACCAGGTGAAATGTATTACTGGGAACACAATAAATGAGAATGTTGCAATACAATGTGCATTTAAAGGGACAGGAAACACCAACATTTTCTTTCATGATTTGAATAGAACATACAATTTTAATCAGCTTTCCAATTTACTTCTATTATCAAATTTGCTTCATTATCTTATTATCCTTTGCTAAAGGAACAGCATTGCACTGCTGGCAGCTTGCTGAACACATCTAGATATCCAATCACAAGAGACAAATGTGTGCAGGCACCAATCAGCAGCTAGCTCCCACTAGTGTAGGATATGTACTTATTCTTTTTCAACAAGGGATACCAAGAGAATGAAGCACAATTGATAATAGAAGTGAATTTAAAATTGTCTTAAAATGACATGCTCTATCTGAATCATGCACGTTCATTTTGCACTTCACCGTTCCAAGCATAATGTCTACATACATTTGAAATTAACTTCTATGTACAAGTAGAAAACCCTTTATCCAAACTGCTTTTGACTGGAAAAGGTTTGTCTTTTGGAATATGTAATATTTGTATCTGTAAAATGGGACAGTTTGGAGAGGGGATGGAACCAATTCTGTAAATCGCATACGATATTATTGTTTACAATATTTACATGACATAATAATACAGCTTATACATGTAACTAAAGGTAGTGTTTTATATCATTTTTATTCTTTTTTTTCCCCCCAAAAAAGGTTTTATTGAGAAGTTTTTGCAGCATTATACAAAGAATCAACATATATAATTTTATACAAAATGTCGACCAATATACAGATAATAAGCGAACATCTTTACATATAGAATGTCGACTACTATATGAATAGTTATTAGTTACAGGTGTATACAAGATAAAACTTGGGTACAATCTTTGCATAGATATTTTAGGTGGTATCAAACAGATTAACCATTTACTTATGGTACGTCACATGATCCATATAATTCACTAACATGTCCAATAAGAGTATATAATTTTTGGTTCTTAGTAGCATGGGGTTATAGCTTGTAGTCTTACTCTGTGTAACAGCCTATTAATAGTGGGTCTGTTCTCAGATACTCCTGTGGAAGTGGTGGGTAGAGGAAAAGGTAAGGGAAAGATAGATAGGGGAAAGATAGGGAGGAAACGGGGAGGGTGGGAGGAAGAGGGAAAAAAAATCCTTCTCCTTATAAGAACTAGGGTGGCCTTGAAAATTCTTAGCGTTTGTGTAAGCAGGCGTCCCATATCAGCCAGTAGGTGTCCATTTGTTCTATCAAATTAAAAAAAGTATCTCTCCATGCTGGCCATGTAGTCAATCACTGCATGTATTTCAGTAAGACTTGGGGGTTCAGGGGCCTTCCAAGCCCGTGCGATGCATAACTTAACTGGCGAAAATATGTATATCAGTAATCTCCTCGACACTTGTGGTGTATAATTTCCTATTATATGTAGCAAAGCGTTGGCGGGTAGTATATCGGAGATAAGGTTCAATGAGTTACAGAGTCTCCTAATTTCGGGCACTCTCACCAGATGTGTAAGTCTGAGCCTACTGCTCCCGCATCCACACCCACCACAAAGGTGAGGTCGTGGGATACATTTTAGCTAGTCTTGCAGGAGTTCTATGCCATTTCAATAGCACTTTTATGTATACTTCTAGCATAGTGATTCAGTGTATGGTTCTTTTGGTTAACGTAATAGTACCTTCCCAATCTTGATCGGAGAAATTAGTACCTATTTTCCCTATTCCACGCTTTATACTGCCATGGCACTCCCTGGGTAAGGTCCGATAAAATTAGGTTGTAATGAATTGTAAGAGGTTTGGGGTGTTTAGACCCACTTCTCCATCTGATCTCCCACGGAGTAGGCCTCCTAAGGGGATCCACGAGAAACCCCCAAGTCCTCAGAAAGCTAAGGACTCTGAGGGACTCAAACGGAAGCCAGGGCGGAGCTGGCTCAAATCTAGTGGGTACCAGGGACAGATTGAGTGTCAAATTTTGGTCAAAAAAATCCTCAATGGCCAAAAATCCCTTCAGTCTCCATTCTCCTGAGTGAATATTTTGAAGATCCAAAAACAAAACCGCAGTGTGGTGTACTGGCGATGGGTGGGGGGGCGATTAATAGTCTACTTCTCAGGGATTGCCATATTGAAAGGTTGTGTTGCACTATAATATTATGGAGATGGGACGTAAGTTTCCCTACATTGGGAACCCAAATTAAGTTTGAGAGTCCTAAATCCTCTGGTATCCCGGACACCTCCAAGAGGTACTAACCCGATTTATCCTCTTTTAGACCCCATGCAGTGACATGTGATAACCTTGCTGCTTCATAGTAGATGAAGATGTTGGGGGTCCGCTATGCCTCCGCGGGGGAATGGCCTTTGCAGCGTATTGTAGGCTATTCTATGCGCTTTGTGTTGCCATATGTAATAAAAAAAATAATTTATGTAAATGAAATAGAGTAGAGTGTGGAACGTTGAGCAGGATGCAGCGAAACAGATATAACACCTTCGGGATTAAGGACATTTTAACTGAAGCAACCCTCCCTAACCAGGAGAGTTCTTTAAAGTCCCATTTCGCTAACAATTGCTTAATATTGGAGATTAATGAGTCATATTTGTCCCAAATTAACTGATCCGGTTTGGCACTAAGGTAAATACCTAGGTGCTTAAGGTGTTGTGTTGACCAGGAAAACGAAAAGGCGGACTTAAGCCTTAGTAAAGTGGGTTGTTCAATCTGGATAGGATACCCTTCTCATTTTTATACTTTTGTATACATAGTACCCTCAGAAAGTATAGTAGTGTTATCAGAAAGGTAATAGTTGTTTTAAATATAGACCGTTATTTGCATTTTAGAGCACAAAAACTAAACCGAAGACACAGGCAGCAAAGACTGTGACTTACAAGTGGGAAAAATAGTAATTTTTTTTTTTTTTTTTTTAAATTAAAATTTTGGATTATGGAATTCCGGATTTGGGAATTTGTACCTGTATTTCATGTTTTCAGCGTAACACTCTCTAATATTATAACATTTTCTGCTATCTAAAGCACAATATATTTTAACATAAAATTATTTAATTGTTCACAGAGAAAAAGTTTTTATTTTTACCACTTTTAATGTAATTTAAGTTTGAAAATTATATTTTTTTCTGTCTCCTCCTAGAGAAACTAGATCGTATTCAGTGGAATGCAGAACCGCACAGCAATTGATATGTGATATGTGCGTGAGCTCATTAATATAAGTCCCTAATTGGCCACGGTAATTGAGATGAGAATTATCAATATACTTTTCAAAGGGTTGTGTCTGTGGATTGCAAAACGATTTTGCTTAAAGAAAGGACAGTTTTAATTATTTTTTTTTATTGTGTATGCAGATATATTAAATATAGTGATCAATTTCTGATGCATATATAAAATATATTTTTAAAGTCCCATTAGATATACTATAGTTTAAAGGGACAGTAAACACCTTGTCATTAAATGACACTTATATTGTCTTTCTATAGAATAACATATCAGCCAAGTCATTTTAAAAAAAGTAAATCCTTTGTTTGTTTGCTGCATTTGTTTTTCAAAATCCAAACTCCACCTATCACTTGCATTATTTTGCGGAGCAATCTAGACTTGAGTCTGCAGACAAGAAGGCTAGCCATGCTAATTGTTAGTATAATGTTATATATATTTTTTTCTAGCTCTTATGTGTTAAAGGGATATGAAGCCCAACATTTTTCTTTCATGATTCCAATAGAGCATGCCATTTTATACAACATTCTTATTCTTTTCTTTTATCAATTTTTCTTCGATCTCTTGGTATCTTTTGTTTTAAAAGCAGGGATGTATGCTTAGGAGCCTGTCTATTTCTGGAGCACTATATGGCAGGCAGTTTTGCAAGAATGTTATAGATTTGCAAGAGCACTAGATGGCAGCACTATTTATTTTATGGGTATCTCTTCAACAAAGAATATCATGTGAACAAAGCAAGTTTGATAAAAATAAATAAAAGAAAATGTTTCATATCCCTTTAAAGACTATTAGGGACATATAAGTAGCAGGGTTAGCATTGTGAAATCTACAGGGTGTTTTTTTGCAGTTCTGAGAATTGTAAAAGCCAAACTTTTCAGAGTTAAATTACATGAGAAGGGGCAAAATAAATAATGAAAGTATATTGCAAAGTTATTTCATTATAAGTAACTAAACAATTTTTAGTAAAGGTGTTATCTCAAGGTGTTTACTATCCCTTTAAAGGGACAGTCTAGTAAAAAATAAACGTTCATGATTCAGATAGGGCATGTCATTTTAAACTACTTTCCAATTTACTTTTATCATCAATTTTGCTTTGACCTCTTGCTATTCTTAGTTGAAAGCTAAACCTAGGTACACTCATATGCTAATTTCTTAGGAAGGCCGCCTTTTATCTGAATGGTTTTTTTCACAGTTCATGTGTACCACATAGATAACATTGTGCTCACGTCTGTGTAGTTACCTAGGATTCAGCACTGATTGGCTAACACACAAGTCTGTCAAAAGAACTGAAATAAGGGGCAGTCTGCAGAGGCTTAGATACAAGGTAATCACAGAGGTAAAAAGTATATAAATATAACTGTGTTGGTTATGCAAAACTGGGGAATGGGTAATAAAGGGATTATCTATCTTTTTAAACATTAAAAACTCTGGTGTAGACTGTCCCTTTAAGTGACCTTCGTAATTTGGCAGTGATTGATTCTGTCCATGGCAAATGGAAAACATATTCAATGTGGGGTTTCCTTGAGCTTCCCTGGAATAGCAAATCCTTGCTAATTTTGCTGTCTTAAACATTTTAATGATATTTAAAGGGACCGTTTACTCAAAAAAAATTATCCCCTTTAATTTGTTCCCAATGATCCACTTTACCTGCTGGAGTGTAGGAAATTGTTTACAAGTATTTCCATTACCCTTATATTGGCATTTGAAATAGTTTATTTAGCCTGTGGTATCCCCACCCATCCTGAAAGTTTTTGGCCTCAAGGCCAAGCTGTGTTAACACAGCCAGTAGAAACAATTACACTCCCAGTGGGTAATAGAAGAGATAAGGTAATAAAATGTTAATTTTCCATTGTTCTTTCCAAGTATTGGTGATTGGTTTATTGACAGATATAAGATAAAGAAGCAGGTATGTGTACACAATGTGATAAAGTAATGAGATCTGATTACACCTACAAGCTCAACCCATTTTATTAGGTTGTGGCTTCAAAACACAAAATCAGCTCATTCATATAGAGCAGGCAATTTTAAGCAACTTTCTAATTTACTCCTATTTTCACTTCTTCGTTCTTCTGCTACCTTTATTTAAAAAGCAGGAATGTAAAGCTTAAGAGCCGTCCTATTTTTGGCTGAGAACCTGGGTTTTGCTTGCTTATTGGTTTGCTAAATGTATCCACCAATAAGCAAGCGCTATCCATGGTGCTGAACCTAAAATGGGCTGGCTCCTAAGATTTAAATTCCTGCTTTTTAAAATAAAGATAGCAAGAGAACAATGAAAATTAATAGTAGGAGTAAATTAGAAAGTTGCTTAAAATTGCATGCTCTATCTGAATCATTAAAGAAAAAAATTGGGTTTAGTATCCCTTTAAAAAGCTAATCTCATACATTTTATACTCTGCAGCTGGTAAAAAAGTAATTGGAAACACATTAAGGGAAAAACAATTTGATGGTATACTGTCCCTTTAAGTATGCAGATCCTTTGCAATACAGTGGGTATTTTTATTATGTAATATCTGTATATTAAAAAATGCCATGCAAATTGATTACAACAGTAGCGCAGTCTGGAGTCATGTTAGGGCATCAAATGCAATATCGCAGTCCCACATATTTAGTAGTAATCCCTTTGTTGGCCTGAGTCAGCAACACTATATTTCTTAAGCTGGTAACCTAAAGTAAGTATAGTTTGAATGATTCGGAATTCTACTTTTGCACCTGCTGTGTATGATTCAACACAAACCAGTGAGACCAATATTTTAAAGGCACAGCCACATGTAGTATTCTTAAAGTATTGGCAGAAGTTACTAACAGTTTGGTACTTGGTTGTACCATATTTTTTTTTTAGAACAAGAGTAAAGGCATCTTCTAGCTTTAGAAATCTCTCGGTAGATGATAACTAGTGCCTGTATTGTATAAGACAGTTTGTGCTTCAGTTTTATAAGTTGTAAATTTGCTTTTAAAATATTCAACTTATCAAATACTTTCTGATTTTTTCCTTAGAACATTTACTCCTTTTTTTTTTTTTTTTTTTCCTTCTGGGATTTACCAGATGCTGAATTCATGCTGCCAACAAAGTGCATAAAAAAAAGATTTTGCTAAATATAAGTCACAAAGCTTAAAATATTTTCAGTTTCTCCAGCCAAAGTTTTGTGTCGGCGAACAGAGTACTCTTGTTTTACCTGTGAGCTTCAGTATTTAAAGGAACAGTAAAACACCTTGAAATTTGTATATAAAATGTTTAGTTATGCACAATGAAACAACTTTGAAATATATTTTCATTACTTATTTTGCCTCCCTTTTCGTGTAATTTTACTTTAAATGCACTCTGCTGACTTCTCAAGGCTAACTCTGCTACATATATATCCCTAATTGTCTTTATTAGATAAAAACTGCAAAATAATGTACTAATAATGACAGGTAACATAGTCTTGTTGTCCTGCAGACTAAAACCCCGATTGGCTCCCCCAAATTAGGCAAATGGTGGGTGGTGTTTGCTATTGAAAAGTAATTGCAGAAATGCAAAAATGATGTTATTTTTTTTTTTAAATGTTAAGACTTGGCTTGGGTGTTTATAGCAGAACAACAGAAATGTCTTGTGTTTACTGTCCCTTTAACCTATAATACCTTTAATATTTTTTCCTGTTTTGGCCTGTGTTAAAGTGATGGTAAATCCTAGTGCTTTTGAAACGCTAGGATTTACCAGGGCTACAAACAAAGGAGACTTTCAGTCATATCGTATAAAAAACTTCATGCTGAAAGTAACTTTATTTGCAGCGACTCTGGCCGTCCTCAGCAAAACTCCTTTTGTCAATAGCGTCCTCTTAGCCAATAGTGTGCTAGCAATACAACATAATGCCGATTGGCCCACACGGTTATTGGCTAAGAGGTGAAAACATTATTGAAAAAAAATAGCATTTTGCCGAGGGCGGACAGAAGTGCTCAGCTTGGCATAAACTTGCGGCAAATAAAGGCACTTTAAGCATTAAAGTTTTTTTTTTTTTACTTCATGACTGAAACTCCTATTTGTAGCACTGGGAAATCCTAGCGTTTTAAAAAATGCAGGTTTTGTTTCTGTTTTTAGCAGCCAATAGGTTAAAGGGACAGTCTAGTCAAAATTAAACTTTCATGATTCAGGTAGGGCATTGCAATTTTAAACAACTGTTCGATTTAGTTTTATCATCTTTGTTTTTGCTTTCTTGGTATTTTTTGTTGAAAGCTAAACCTAGATAGGCTCATATAAAGGCCACCTCTAATCTCAATGTATTTTGACATTTTTTCACAGCTAGACAGCTCTAGTTCATGTTTTACTTGTAGATAACATTGTGCTCACTCCTGTGGAATTATTTATTGGTCAGCACTGACTGGCTAAAATGTCTGTCAAAAGCACTGAGATAAGGGGGCAGTCTGTAGATGCTTAGATACAAGGTAATCACAGAGGTAAAAAATAAATTATTTTAACTGTTGGCTATGCAAAACTGGGGAATGGGTAATAAAGGGATTCTGTCTTTTTGAACTATTAAAGAGTAGAATGTGCCTTTATTTATCACATGCTTTACTACATCCCAAGGTAGTCACGGCCCTGGGATTTTTACTAACTTTATAAATTATTCTACATTTACAAACCTGTACAAATACCCTTACCTGACTGATAAAAATATGGAGGTGCCTCAATAATATGACTGGCTCCAAACATTGCTATATAGTTTTTTTCAGGTTAAAATTTCTTTGTGTTGACCACCATGGGGTTAATTATTGGTTTAGTCTACCTATTGTTTTCTAATTTTTACATTTTAAATAGAATGGTGGGTATAGGGAGACTTTCCGCTTACCTTGTGACATTGGTTAATTATGAGTCCTGTGATATTGTTAATTTCTGGTTCTTTGTGTTTTACTGCCAGCCAGTGGGTTAACAAAGGGTTTTCTGTGTTACTGGAAGGCAAAGGGTTAATTATAGGTTGTATGTGGTATTGGCAGCCAGAATGTTAGACAGATACATACCCACCAGCCATTGCATATATCAAACCCTGCCCAGTATCTCCTCAAGGGCCACAATTGGCCAGGGTTTCAGCATCTTCCTCTTTGCTTGACCTCTTATCCATTATGTTCATACAGTTTGATTATTTTTCTGGCCTGTCCACAGCCCTCAATCTGTAAATAATGTCAGAGACTAAATAATTGTACGTTATGCACCTAGTTCTAGAATTCTTGTTTACTCAGTCTTAAAGGGATAGGAAAGTCAAACTTAAACATACATGATTAAAATATTGAAAGTGATTTTAAGACACTTTAAAAGTCACTTCCCATTCTTCAAATTTACATTGTTTTCTTGGAGTCCTTTGTTGAAGAAGAATATGTACTACCCTACATAACCTGGAGCTAGCTGCTGATTGGTGGCTAACAAACATTGTTCAGATAGCTCCCAGTAGTGCATCACTGCTCTGGTGTTTAATCCCTTTGCAGGGATTAAAAACATAGTTGTATACAAATATATTAATATACTTTATAACCATTTAAACCTCTAAATTTCTGCCTGTTTTCTAAGCCACTACAGACCAGTGGCGTCACTAGGGGGGTGCGGGCCGCACCTGGATGACACCCTCCAGGGGGTGACACCCAAAAAAATAAATATTATATATATCTATATATATTTTATTTATTTAAATTTTATTGAAATTCAAAGAAATACAATGTTGAGATGCATAGATTATTTTATTAGAGGCTGGCATTTGTGAACATTAGTGGGACTGGGGAAGTTGTAGACACACAATTTTTTTGCCCTTGAGCCAGTGCTGCAATTTCAACAAATAGTTTTCCCGGCTGCTTTTGCTTGTTTGTACTTTGCTCCTCCCCTGCCCAATTTCACTATGAATGTTGTGGGTGTGCCGTGGGGCTTGCAAAATTGCGCTGCTAGCCTAAACCTGCCCTGCCTATCTGTGCCTCACTGCTCAGTGACATGCGGCCCAGGGCTGTGCACTGACAGACTTGGAACAGAGTCAGAGAGCAGAATTTTCATAGTTTGCGCCTAAAACCCTTTTCTTCAGTGATTTATTTTAGAGTGCTCTGTTTATCTTTCATTTGATGCTCTGCTGAGCCAGGGAGCAGCTCTAGGCATGAGCTTCCTAATTAATGCAGTGCAGTTTACCATATTTTGTATGTGTGTGTCTGAGTTTTTGGTGTCTCAGTGTTTTTGTGTGTGTGTTTTAGTGTGTGTGTCTGGAGTGTGTTTCCGAGTGTTTGTGTGTGCATCTGAGTATGTTTTTAAGTGTGTCAGAGTGTTTGTCATGTGTGTTTGCCCTGTGTTTTTGTGTTTGTCTGCTTTCTGGGGCGGGGGTGACACCATGACTTACCCGCACCGGGTGACACCAACCCTAGTGACGCCACTGCTACAGACAGCCCTCTTATCGCATGTTTTTTATTAGCTTTTCACAACCAGGGGAGTGCTAGTTCATGTGAGCCATATACGACAACATTGTGCTCACGCCTGTGGATTGTGGATGACACTGCACTAATTGGCTTAAAGGGAACTCTAAACCCAAATTTTTTCTTTTGTGATTCAGATAGAGCATGAGATTTTAAGCAACTTTCTTATTTATTCCATTATCAATTTTCTTTATTCTCTTGGTATCTTTATTTGAAATGCAAGAATGTAAGTTTAGATGCCGGCCCATATTTGGTGAACAACCTGGGTTGTTATTGCTGATAGGTGGATAAATTCATCCACCAATAAAAAAAGTGCTGTCCAGAGTACTGAACAAAAAAAAAACTTACATGCCTTCTTTTTTCAAATAAGATAGCAAGAGAACGAAGAACAATTGATAATAGTAGTAAATTAGAAAGTTGCTTAAAATTTCATGCTCTATCTGAATCACAAAATATTTTTTTTGGGTTCAGTGTCCCTTTAAATGCAAGTCAATAGATAATAAATAAAAAGTCATGTGATCAGGGGGCTTTCAGAAGATGCTTAGTTACAAGGTAATCACAGAGGTTAAAAGTGTATTAATATAATCATGTTTTCTGTGCAAAATTGGGGAAAGGGTATAAAGGGATTATCTATCTTTTTAAACAATATTTTTTTTTGAGTTGACTGTCCCTTTAAGTTTAAGTGTTCAAATTGTCCTTATTAAAGAGAGTGTGGAATCCTGTTAGTTAAGTTAACCATCGTATATTTCACAAATCCTTGTTTGCACACTGACTCTAATTAGGTAATGGAAATCCTAGGTGGCAGGCATGTCTGTGCTCATTACTTTGTAGTACTTTATGAAATGGAAACATTATACTTATATATTTATTTACTGTTTAATATCCTTTTAATCTAATACTGTGTTTACTCTTGTCAGCAGTAAACGTCAAGAACAATGTTGTTACGTTTCTGATTAACACTACTTTTAGCAATGTCTTGGATTTAACGATGAAAACACAGCCCTAGGCCCCATTCATAAATTAAACCCTTTCCTGACGCTAGTAATTTGCCTACATCGGAACAAAATTCAAACTGCAAACAAATTTAATTACGTGATCGCATAATTTCTATTTGTTTACATCTGAACTTTTTCGTGTCTGGGGGGTGTGCCTATGATGCTAGGCACGCCCTCCGTGGATCAGTCCCATTCAGGAAGTGCCTTTGGCTTCAGAATAGCCAAACGGCTAGGATGTTCCATGCCGTCCTAACGGCACCAAAGCCCCAGCGCAGTTAGAATGGCATTGAACGTCCTAACTGCAGGAAAGGGTTAAACTTCAGTAACACAACAACAGTTACAAGGATAAATGGTAAAATAAGTCACACATTTGGGCTAAATCAAGGCTTGACTGTCAGACCTGATATAAAGTTACATAGACAAAGCTCCTAGAATTGTACCCGCTCCTAATGTTGTAGCTTGTTTGTAGCTTTGTTCTTCCCTGCGAGCAGCTTTGGTAAAATCTGTCTTTGTCCGTGAATTCCTTTTTAGAATGAAAGAAGTTAAAGGGACATTAATAATATAAAATGATAAATCATATATTTAAATAAGTCTGCCAATATACTGTCATTATTTAGTTTGTTCCCTTTTCCTGTAATCCCATTCTGAAATTGTGAGCCCTTTTCAGTTCCTGTTAGAAAATTGAAGTGCAGAACACTGTTATTATTCCACACAGCAATTGGCTGCACACTCTAATGACCTATGTATAACTGTCCCTAATTGGCCACAGCAGAGAAGGTAACCTAAGTTACAACATGGCAGCTCCATTGTTTTATAGACACTAAAACGTTACTTATTTTGTCAATATTTAAACAGCTAATAAAACTTTTTAAAAATACATTTACATGTTATTCTCAAGACTAATCTTTTCTTTGAATGCTCACCTTATATCTAACATTTATTTAGTGTTTAATGTCCATTTAATTGCCCAATAACTTGAAAATGGGATGCAATCTCTTGATGAGGCAAATGCATTGTTCACTTTACATTTTGTTTTTTTTTATGTAAACTCATTACATTTAGAAATGCGATGAATAAAAGCTATGTTATTATTTAATATTGATTCTTTACTTAAATGAATCTCATAGTGTTTGTTAGCTGAACAATATGCTTGCTGCTGGGTATTACTACAACAAAGCTCAGCAAGTCTGCCCGATATTTCCTAAAGTATAAACTTTCAAATTCGTAGGATAGCCTTATGCTTATCTTAGGCATTCTCTTAAAGTCCCCAGAGTGTTTGTCATTACCACCCTCTTAAATGTTTATTCCATGAATCAATCACCCTTTCTATAAAGACGTGCTTCCTCAAATTACTCCTGAATATACTCCCCTTCAGCTTGTGATCATGACCCCCTTGTTCTTGAATTTTTCTTTTTATGTAAAATACTCTCAGCCTTAGCTTTACTAAGCCCCATAATACACTTGAAAGTTTACTGTCATATCACCTCTTTCCCTTCTCTCCTCTGAGCTATACATATTTAGGTAATTGAGCCTCTCCTGTAAGTTTTTTTTTTTTTTTTAGGCCATGTATCATTTTAGTAGCCCTCCTTTGCACAGATTTCAGTTTGTTTATATAACATAGATAACCTTAAAGAATTAGATGAAGATATTTTTAAACCAGCTTTTGAGAGGTCTAATACACATCAGTTGGCAGTCTTTCACAATAAATCTGGTTTAAAAAATATCAGCATCTAATTCTTTAAGGTTCAGTTTATTAATTTATCAATTTTCTTTTTAATGTGACTTGTTATAACTGTATATAACAGCGATATAAATAAAGGCACCATAGTAGTTATTTTAAATTAAACTACATTACCCATCATGCATACAAACTACACCTCTTGTGCGCGCTTGCGCTTTAAAAGTTTCCAAGAATCTGATGGGTAGATAGTAATTTGTGATGTGCTGGTATTGGAATATGATGACGCGGAGGAGCGCATGCACAGTGAGTATTTGAGGTAAGACAGCTGACGAACGTCACTTCCGTTTGCTGATCTGATTGGTTTGCTATTTTCAGGTTAGGACACCCAGCAGTTCTTTAAAGAGTTTTAATATGCAAAGTAAAAAAAGAATGCAGAGCGCTTTCCTGGTTTATTTGCTCTATTTTATCTGTAATTTAACCTTAAAAAATTATGCCCCATTTTCCCACTGCTCACAGAGCAGCAGGGAGGACACTGTTACCCTTTCTTTATTTTTCTGACCACATCAAAGGAGATCTGCATAGCAGGGTGGATTTGATTTAAATAAAATTGATTTAAATCACTAGTCAGTAAGACCAGTTTAAATCGATTAAATCGTGGTTTTCCATTTTTGGAATAATACTTTTTACAGATAATTTTTTCCAGTTATATCAGACCATACTGATTTGGTTATGTATCATTAGATATGCATAGATAGATCCATTGAAATGAATTAAATTATTTGAAGTTACATTTGTTAATCATTCATATTTCATCAACTTTTCACCCTGTACTTTATTGGAAGGTAGAAAAAATGATTATATTAATAATAATTTAAATAGTTCTGTTTAACTAAAAAATATAATTAATTATCATTTTTAATGCTTGCTCCTCCCCTCCTCATACTTAGGTTCTTGTGCAGATCTATTCCACTCCAAACAATCTTCTATTCACGTGAGCTTCTTGAAAACTTAGTATGGCTGATTCTGTGTACATATATTTTCAGCGGAGCAATGATATTAAAGGGAAAGTAAAGTAAAAAATAAACTTTCATAATTCAGAAAGAACAGGCATATTTTAAACTATTTTCCAATTTACTTCTATTATGTAATTTGCTTCTGTTCTCTTAGTATCCATAGTTGAAAAAGCCTTTATAGCTAGGCTCAGAAGCAATGCACTTCTGTGAGCTAGCGGCTTGTCTCTTTCCCACCCAATGTATTAAGCTAGGACCCAGTAGAGCATTGCTCTCCTTCAACAATGGATTCCAAGAAAATGAAGCAAATTTGATAATAGAAGTAAATCCAGAAACCCAAAGTTATCTTTCATGATTATGTCCCTTTAAGGTTTATTTATCCATCTCTGTACGTTCATTTTATAACATCTTGCTGTGAAGAAGGGGCATGTTATTTCTGCAGCACAAATTCACAGTTCTGAGAACTACAAAACCAATAATAAGTGATATATCCTTCAAGATAGAAAATTGTCCAAAATAATTGACAGAATCCTCTGGGGAGAGCATAACATTGTGAATGGATTAATGGAAATTAATTTACCAAGAAAACACCAAAACATTACAGCCATGAATATACATCATCTTGCTATATAATTAAAAACAAATCTTTATTTCAGGATGAATAACCTTTGGATTATAATGGATCTTAAATAGAAACTATGAAGAAAGCATAAAACAGAGGGGCACCTCATGTGTGTGTATCAGCATATTCAGAAGTGAGGCAAATGGCTATTCAAGCCCAAATTTATACTCCCCATTTGGTGAAAGTACACTTATGTACTAGTAGGAACAAGCTAGTAACCTTGGGGCTGTACCAGTAAACCCTCTCCTGGCTCCAGCCGAGGTATGCAAGTGCAGTCCAATCCCACTATAGAAGTGGGCAGCTTCAGTGGCTCAGATGATAGGTCAGACTAAAACAGGTGCTTCCACTCAGCTTGTAGTAAAAAAGGTTTATTTAAAACTTCCAAAAATTAAAAACCTACAAGCAGTGGCTATAGGGGGCATGTGCAATGTACCCCCTATCTATGCAACACGTTTCTCAGCCTTAAAACTGTCTGTTTTCTCAGGCATAAAGCACCTTGTAACAAACAATTCTTTTAAAACAAAGTCTGACCAATTAACAAATTAGTAATGCCCACCATGGGCGTGTAAGCACACCATGGTTCTTGATTAATCATTAAATCCACAGCTGGCATAATCTTATTACACAATGCATATATAACAAAACCAGAAAAATTATCTTAAACATTTAAACATCATCTCTACTAGGAAACATTTATCCTACATATTAAAAAACAATATGGATACAATATTATAATCCGTCGCCCAGGTAATGTCAACCAAAATCAGACTTATCAGAATTACAATAGACAACATTACGCAATATTATGGGAATGAGGTCCCAATACTTAAGCATAGGTTACAATCAGGGGATCCCCCACACATAATAGATATGAGCCACTAGGTGATCAATACCCCTAATCAGATGCCAATAGCCACTTTTTCAAGAGCCGATAAATCAAAAAAGAAGAGAGACCCTCAACCTCAGAAAACAATAACAATTGTTTTTTGGGGACAGACCCCTTGGCCTTCTTTTGGAACAGGAACAGGACCCCCCCCCCCCAACAACAAAAAAAAGATTGTTTCCAAACAACGGAGAAGAGGGAGAGGGAAAACCCCTAAAACCCCCAGAATTATTAAGATTAAAGAAGGGAATTTTTAATCTTTCTACACATGAGCTGACCAATGATGAAGTCAGGATCCTTAGGTAGGAGTCTGTCTTATTGCCCACCTTATGCACCCTGACTTTATTTAATTCTGATGTTGATTTAAATACCCTCACTAGGAAGTTAAATTTACAAAGATACTTTGCGGCCAAATCCCTAAAAAAAAGAGGAAATTGGAGGGCACACCCAATACTGACAACTCTATGAATCCTAGAGATTTAGAAATAGTTCTATACACTGAAACAAGTGACTTTTCAAATGAATTTTACACACCCCATTTTCCTCTTCCCTCCTCGTTCAATCCTCACCAAAGAAGAATGTTTCATATGTGGACTTATTTCCAGCAACTAGTAATGGATGATTTTAGCAAAACTGTGAAATCTAGATCCAATAAAACAGAGAAAGAGCCCTGGATTAATTTAATGATGATTCGAGTCTGGTGAATCACCAAGCCGATAAGGGAGGAGGGATAGTTTTACAAAACTATGACGATTATGTACTGGAGGCTTAAGCGCATCCTTTTAGATCATGAATATTATAAAAAAACTCAACCAAACTGATCCCCACACTGAGTGTATAGCAAAGCCCTTAAAGAGATCATTCCTGTATGGTTTCGACTAAAGGTATTTTGAATCAAAAGGAAAAGCATACTTGCTTCCAGACCATCCCATTGTTCCCTTTTATTACCACTTGCCCCAAGATCCATAAGGATCGCCCGGAAACCACCATGGCGTCCCATCATAGTGGGTATTAATAGTCTAACAGATCGATTGTCAGAGTACATTGACTTCTTTTTACAAAAGTATGTGGTTAACTTGTCCTCTTATCTAAGAGACACCACCGATTTATTAAACAAACTGTCAGTTCTTAAGAAAAAGACTACATTTGGCTTTCTTGTGATGTTGGCTCATTATACTTCAACATTGACCATCGGTTAGGAATAGAGGCTGTCAACACATTTTTAGAGCAGGACATGTACTTGCCTTCTGTCCAACAGGATTTTATCCTGGATTTGATATTATTTATTCTATCCCACAACTATTTTCAATTCTTAGATGAGTTCTTCTTACAGATCAAAGGAACAGCCATGGGTACCAGGTTCGCCCCCAGTTGTGCAAATTTATTTATGGGCATATATGAAGAAAAGTACATCTACAATTCAAACTGGAGGGGAAACCTGGTATTCTATGACCGTTTTATAGATGATCTCATTTCCATATGGGAAGGTTCCCTTGATTCTGCAACCCAGTTAATTGGTACTCTCAATAATAACGAGATGGGTCTCACATTTACACACACCATACAAATGGATAAAATCAAATTTCTCTGTCATTTTTGAGTGGGACTCTGATGGTAATGTATTGTCTTCCACCTATTTTAAGAGTGTAGATAGCAACAACTTCTTACATTTTTCCAGTAACCACCTTAATAGCTGGAAGACAAACATACCATATAGCCAATTCAAGCTATTAGAAGAAATTGTGGAACTTTATGATATTCAATCTAACATCTTGATAAATAGATTTAAAGAGAAAAGATATCCCTGCCAACATATACAGGATAGTTATTCCAAAGTAAGAAGCTTAGATAGAACATTAATCTTGCAACAAGCTCCGAAATAAAAAAAAATCGATGTAAATAAGAATACACAAATGCCGACCTTTTATTACTCAATTCAACTCAGAACACAAGGACATTAGGAAGATACTTAACAGACACTGGCCTATTGTACTCGAGGATCCTTATTTAAAGGGCAATTTAAAACATAATCCCAGATGGGTCTTTAGGCGGGCACCGACCCTTAAGCAAAAACTTGCCCCCAGTAAGGTGGTTGTCTCCAAAAAGAATATACATATGGCCCCTTAAGTAAAGTGGTTAATAATAAAGGGGATATTGGATCATTTAGATGTAATAAGACCAGATGCTTTATGTGCAAATTTGTCACCCATGGGAGTCATTCAATTTGCAGCCACACTACAGGAGAGACCTTCAAAATCAGAACACATCTAGATTGTAGTGCCGAATATGTAATATATGTACTCACTTGTAAATGTGGAGTGCAGTATTTGGGCCGCACCTCTAGAAAGTTAGGTACGAGTTGGACCGAACACCTACAAAATTTGAAAAAATGCTCACTAAAACATAGTGTATCAAGACATAGCACTTTACAACATAATTAAAACCATTATACGTTTTCCATTACTCTACTGGAGAATATTCCACGTTCAAACAGATACAATAGGTACACTCGTCTACGTCAGAGGGAAACTTACTGGATATACAGATTCCAGTCTTTGTTTCCCTCTGGCTTAAACAAATTTTTAGATTTGGCTGCGTTTTAATTTTTCAATGAGTTTAGAGGGGTCTATTTAGATGCTATTAGTCTTCTTATATTTGGTTCCTAGATAGAGATATGTAACTTGGATCAGATTTGTTTGATTTGTATATTGTATCCCTCTGGGTATGTTTATGCTATTAGGTGGGTGACAGATATGGTTACAAATATTAACAGCTATAAATATTTGTATATTCCTAATTAATTCTTCTAGACTTAATCCTATTGTAATTTAGATGACAAGAATTTGCATCTTTATTTGCTCTTGCGCACTCCCAATATTCTCGCTAGTACATAAGATGTTGAATATAGCTTCAACTACACGTTATAGTATTTCATTTATTTAGTATATATATTGTTTTACACCTATACTCCTTATACATCACTTAAAATATAGCTCTAACTATATGTTATGGTATCTGTTAGTTTATTCCTCTTACACTTACACCCTTTATACATTACTCAACCATCACAACCAATTACACATACTGTACATTTGATTGTATATTTGTCAAGAGAGATTAACTGATTCTCTCAATATCCACCAGCACTGTTTAATACTTACTTAGATCATATTCTAATTATTATAGAACATTAATATTAGCTCACCTGTTTCTACACTAGTTTAGATAGTTAGACACTTGTACCTTTTATAAGACGTCACTTTGCAACTGTTCATTAACCCTTTATTACTCGTTATATTTTATACACCTCCACATTCCTACTGTTATTAGGGTAATACACTCTATGCACTAAACTATTATAGGTTCACATTAGGAGCAGTGGAGACTAACAGACTAACAGGCTCACTGACTCTACACGCTACACACATTAAGTACATAGTCTCTCCTATAGGGCTGGGCGATATGGGCAAAAAAACCCCCACAATTTTTTTTTAAAAACCGTGATTGCGATTTAATCGCAATTTTCTTATAAATGACTATAACACCTTCATTTTGCATTCTAAAGTTTATTTAACACTACAGAATCTTAATGTACATGTTTCTCAAAGTCCAATACACTCTTGGAGCATAAAAATACAAACCACAAAATAGTTAAAATAAAATTTGCTGCCTGTGATGTGATTAAATAGTAACCACTAGCCAGTTATTAGGTCTTATGACACACAACATTGTCATGTTTTCTTGGACAGTCATTCTAACTGGACAGTGGTATGATTAACAAATGAAGCAGTATAAGCCACATACACACACACAATTTTATATATATATATATATATATACACACAATTATATATATATATATATATATATATATATATATATATATATATATATATATATATATATATATATATACACACACACACACACACACACACACACACACACACACACACACACACACACACACACAATATACAATCACATACACAGTTGCACACAGATATATATATATATATATATATATATATATATATATATATATACATACAGATATTAGACTCCGCACTTAATATGAATAAATGATGAATGCAAAAAGTAAGAAGATATCTTTTAATGTACATAGAAAAATGGGTAATAGCGTAATAATGCTGCATACACAGAATCAAAATGCCAAAAACATCCATACAAACATCCATACAAACATACATACAAACTGGGCGTCCCCAGTTGTCAAGCAAATATGGAGTGGAGGAGGTCAGATGGAGAGCATAAAAGTAACCCCATGTTATATATGCAAAACCATGGGTATATCTGTACAGGATACAAGCACTGTGAAATTGAGGCAGCTCATGCAATGGCAAGAAAGCAATGGTTAGGTAGCTGGCAATTGCAGAGGTAAAGGATGTAGCAAAGAATCCATTTTTTGGATCCAAAGTGCTTCCAAGGGAGTTGGATACTCACATGCTGCATTGGGTCGCTGACACTTCTATAGATGCGGAGCACAGCTTGAATCACCACTGTTACCTGTGTTTTTCACCACGGACGCTCTCTACTATATACCAGACACGGTTTGGGTGAGATCGCTCTGTGAGCGTTGTAGTTGCACAGTCCTTTATCCTCACGGCGGACTTTTGTCCTTGAGTGCCGGAGTGGCATAATAATATATCTTCAAAGTTTATACATAAATGGTAACAAGGTTTATACATAAATGGTAACACTTTGTTACATCTTGGTGATACTTGAAATTACGTGTTATCTTGATAACGCTTACCATCTATTTGATGTATGAACTCTTTCAAGTGCATGAACTGCTTCAATCATTCTACATCTGTGATTCTTTACTACATCCTTTACCTCTGCAATTGCCAGCTACCTAACCATTGCTTTCTTGCCATTGCATGAACTGCTTATATTGCATGAGCTGCCTCAATTTCACAGTGCTTGTATCCTGTACAGATATACCCATGGTTTTGCATATATAACATGGGGTTACTTTTATGCTCTCCATCTGACCTCCTCCGCTCCATATTTGCTTGACAACTGGGGACGCCCAGTTTGTATGTATGTTTGTATGGATGTTTTTGGCATTTTGATTCTGTGTATGCAGCATTATTACCTGTTTTTCTATGTACATTAAAAGATATCTTCTTACTTTGCACATTTTTGCATTCATCATTTATTTATTTATATTCAGTGCTGAGTCTAATATCTGTATTTATGCTATTTTCTTGGTGTAATTGGTAGTAGTACACCATAGTCTCGAGCACTTTTCATTTTTCATTGATACTTATATACATATTTGCTTGTTAGTGCTTATCCTCTTATTTGATATATATATATATATATATATATATATATATATATATAAAAACATTGTAGATGCAGTTAAGTTAACCCAGTTGCAGAGGGGACTGCAGTTTTAGCCTTTTTGGGAGCCGTGGGGTTAACTGCATCTGCTATGTATTTGAGCCGTTTCTCAGAGGAGCAGGAGATTGTGTGAGAGGTTCCATAATGTTTACATACCCTAAGTTTCAGACTACAGACGTCCCTAGGGGGAAATATAAGTAAGTGGCTTTCTCTCCTGTTCATTCCTGCATGTGCTCTGCTTTTTGACTTCTAGATTGATCGGCTGCTTATGAGAACAGAAAGTGAAAGTAAAAACAGCCATGTGTGCTAAAAGCAACCACTAGATGGAGCTGGTTTGCAAGAAATAGCAAACAAATCAATATAAAAGGACCACTAAACCCAAAATCTTTCTTTCATGATTCAGATAGAGAATAGAAATTTAAACAACATTACAATTTACTTCTATTATTTATTTTGCTTCATTTGTTAGATATCCCTAGTTGAAGAAAAAGCAATGCACATGGTGAGTCAATCACACAAGGCTTCTATGTGCAGCAACCAATCAGCAGCTACTGAGCATATCTAGATATGCTTTTCAGCAAAGAATATCAAGAGAATAAAACAAATTAGATAATATAAGTAAATTAGAAAGATGTTTAAAATTACATTTTCTTTCTAAATCATGAAAGAAAAAATGTGGGTTTCATGGCCCTTTATAGCCACTTCTGAGGATTTTTTTATTTAGCAAAAAATCGCGGCGATTAATCGAGGTTTTAAATCCCATATGCGATTAATCGTGCAGCCCTAGTCTCCTAGCAACGTGATATACACTCCTCTCTGCTGACTATTTTCAACATTAGAGCTTTTATAGGTCACTCCTTACCATGTGATCGTGCTGTTACCATTGTAATCTTTGAATATCATTTCAACCATCATAGTTAACATAGGTTTACTCCCAATCACGTGACCATGCTGCAATTACAGAAATGGATCACAGAAGGAATACATTTGCAGTGATCACAACAAAGATTGTATAGAATTGGGAATATTACAAAGGCTCCACTAAGAATAAGAGCCACTGATTTTTTTCTAGATCAACTAAGAATAAGATTAAATGGGCTTAAACCGCTAGAAATGAGTATAAACATACTACCAAGTGGGATATAAAGACTATCCGTAATCATGTTTTGTTTTTAAGAAATTGTAATATTGTATCTATATTGTTTTTTTTTTTATTTTTTTATTGAGGGTTAGAAATAAGTAAGACAGGCAAGTTATTGCACAGAATGTCAAACCACACACAAAATTAACAGATACAAAGTAAAAAATAAAATAAAAAAAATAACACCATCAATTAATACAAATGTTGCTTGAAAGTATGCAGAAGTATTACACAATGAACCTCAGTTTTTAGTAGGAAGTGTCCTCTTAAAGCATGGTTCTATATAAAGAAAAATTATTTCCCCCAGCGATCTAATGAGGTCTCTCTTGGGCCTCCTGGACTACATCATATACATAATGGGGGACTTTAAAGAGGAAATAAAAATAACAAAATAGGCCACTTTTGGACCTAGGTCTAGATACTGTAGAGATAAAAGGATGGGAGGATCATCCTTATTAAATTTTCAAAGTTAACATTTGGGTGAATGTTTACATCAAAACTTAAGTGCAGGGAGCTTAGTGGTGGGAAAGTATAGTATGTAGGTACACTTAGGTGAGGTCCTCTAAGGTTAGCTGACAAGTCCCGGACCGTATGGATATTATATAATAAGTGGCTAAGAATAACAACTTATAAACAGGTATATCATCTATATGAGCGTTAAAAGCTGAGGAAGTAAGGTTGAGAAATAGGTAAGCATTAAGCATATCACATATGGGCAATGGTAATTATAAGAAATAAAGTGTGGTGTGCTGCCTGGGCCGCAGACAGCACCCCAATATATTGAGCTAAATGAAACCAGCCCCACAAAAATTAATGATCATAATGATTAAAAATTACAGTGTTATAATCTGTATATGCTAGCTCAGGAATTATACTTGGGCTGCTACATATCCTCCCATATCCTCATATAACTCAGAGTAGGTATAAAATAGTATAAATATCCAGGCACTGCTAGGTACTGTTAGTAGACATAACTGACAATGATAGGTTTGTAGCTACTAAAGTATTACAGAGTTGTTTACATGGCAAACTGTGTTAACCTAACAAAAACGAACAGTTATAAAAAGCCTAACAAATAATATTATTACGCATGAAATAGGCAATGTTCTCATTACAGTCCAATATAGGAATACTCAGCCAGAGCTGAATGAACATATGCTAGTATGCTTCGATTGCAATGGGACTTAGAAGGGTAATTATATCATAAGGGAATCTTCATTGCAATGGCACAGCAATAAGTTGCAGCCTTATTATAAAATAGGCTCAGTGAGATTTACATGTACTGTATATAGATTAACGAGAACATAACAAGTAACTGGCTTGAGAATAGTCAGAGTGGGAGTCACTATGTGGCATGAAACATTCAAACACCCAAAAGTCGATAAACAATATTCTCAAATAAAACAAAGAAGTACAACATTATAAACAAAAAACAGCCATCTTCTGCTCCTCAAACTAATAAGGAGCTTATACTAACATTTCTGTATCATGTCCTCAGGCCTGCTTGATTAACAAAGTCCCGTATTAGTACCAGCAAGTCCCCTTGGCCTCCAACATTTCTGGACCTGGTACCCATATGTAGAACTATAGCTAATTCTCAGCCCACTCCGTGACGGTCAGTGAGAAAGGTAGTCACTCGTGTGTGGGGCCCTAAGTACCTGAAGTGTTCATCCCGCCATTTAAGGGCTCGTAAATGTCCACCTGCATGCAAGTCCCGGCTTCCCCGAGCCACCAGAGGCTCTCTGCTTGTTTTCCCCTCAGCTCCGGACACAATCAAGGGTGAGTATATCAGCGGGAGCCAGCAGAAGTTCTCAGAATCTACCGATCTGACACCTGACCCTGTCTGCTTCTTGGTGTCGCCATGATCTGCGGCTTGGGGGTACTTTGAAGCGGTAGCCACCACTTTTAAGGCCACAACCTCCTCTCTCAAACTCCTATAGTCATCTTCAACCATCGGCTCAAGAGTCGATGACTGCACATCAGGAGACCAGGCTTCTGTAGTGGTAAGACCCTCATCTGACTTAGGCGGCGTTAGCTTTCTCTCTGGTTCCTCGAGGTTCCCTGGGCAGGCCATGTCTGCTTGTCTAATAGAATCAGATGCCCTCACGCCATTCCAGGTAGGTAAGCAAGGTGCATTGTCACAATTGGTTTCAGCCGGTGGGGCTGCTGTGGTTACAGGTGTGAATAGAAGTCTAGTAAGCTCTGCTCCCAGGTTCCGGTAATGGTCTTCAATGAGCTGCACCATCTTTTTTTCCCACTTGTCCAAGGCCTCCATTGTCAGGCCGATAGCTACTCCTCGTACACGCTAATATGGAAGTTACAGTTAAATGTCCAAACGGATGATTCTCCACTCTAGTATAGTGAACAGTCTATTTTAAGACTGTTATACCCCGGATTACGGGGGGGGGGGGGGGGGGTGTTAAAGTCTTGTAGAAAGGCCGCCGCCTAAAAACTTAAGGTGCCAGATTTGGATCCCATAGGTCATACGCTCAGCAGGTGTAGTAAAAATCAATGCTTCTGTACTCCATCAAATTAAAGATAAGAAAGCTGTCATTAAATATAGCAGAGTCCTTGCATAAATCGGCAGGAATATGCACATCGCTTTAGGAGCTCCAAATATTGCGACTGTCCATGGCCGCTGCCTGGCCACTCCCCCCATCTATATTGTTTTTAATATGTAGGATAAATGTTTCCTATAGAGATGATGTTTACCCCCTTAAGGACCAGACCATTTTTCAATTTCTTGCCCTTAAAGTGAAAGTAAATCCTAGCGTTCGCCGTTTTACAAACACTAGGATTTACTATTGAAACAAATAAAGGGCACTTTCATTCATGAAGTATAAGATACTTCATGAAGAAAGCTCCTTTATTTGATTCAATCAATCGCCGCTCTTAGCTCCTACAGCAGCCCACGGCTAAAACATTTTTTGGCTAAGAGGTGACATTTTCACCTTTTAGCCAATAGCCTTGCTGTAAATCCGGCTTGGCGGCCATGGGAGACTGATTTACCGCACGGCTATTGGCTAAGAGGTGAAAACGTCACCTCTACCGCACGGCTATTGGCTAAGAGGTGAAAACGTCACCTCTTAGCCAAAAAATGTTGGCTAATCGGTTGGCGATCGGTTGAATCAAATAAAGGAGCTTTCTACATGAAGTATCTTATACTTCATGAATGAAAGTGCCCTCTATTTGTTTCAATAGTAAATCCTAGCGTTTTGTAAAACGCTAGGATTTACTTTCACTTTAAAGTGCCATGATACCCACATTTTTTCTTTCATGATTTAGAAAGAGAATGCATTTTTAAACATCTTTCTAATTTACTTCTATTATCTAATTTGTTTTATTCTCTTGATATTCTTTGCTGAAAAGCATATCTAGATATGCTCAGTAGCTGCTGATTGGTTGCTGCACATAGAAGCCTCATGTGATTGGCTCACCCATGTGCATTGTTTTTTCTTCAAATAAGGATATCTAAAAAATGAAGCAAAATAAATAATAGAAGTAAATTGTAATGTTGTTTAAATTTGTATGTTCTATCTGAATCATGAAAGAAAGATTTTGGGTTTAGTGGCCCTTTAAGGACCAGGACCATTTTTACATTTCTGCTGTGTTTGTGTTTAGCTGTAATTTTCCTCTTACTCATTTACCGTACCAACACATATTATATACCGTTTCTTTCATGTAATTAACAAGAGTCCATGAGCTAGTGACGTATGGGATATACATTCCTACCAGGAGGGGCAAAGTTTCCCAAACCTTAAAATGCCTATAAATACACCCCTCACCACACCCACAAATCAGTTTTACAAACTTTGCCTCCAAGGGAGGTGGTGAAGTAAGTTTGTGCTAGATTCTACGTTGATATGCGCTCCGCAGCAAGTTGGAGCCCGGTTTTCCTCTCAGCGTGCAGTGAATGTCAGAGGGATGTGAAGAGAGTATTGCCTATTGAATGCAGTGATCTCCTTCTACGGGGTCTATTTCATAAGGTTCTCTGTTATCGGTCGTAGAGATTCATCTCTTACCTCCCTTTTCAGATCGACGATATACTCTTATATTTACCATTACCTCTACTGATTCTCGTTTCAGTACTGGTTTGGCTTTCTACAAACATGTAGATGAGTGTCCTGGGGTAAGTAAGTCTTATTTTCTGTGACACTCTAAGCTATGGTTGGGCACTTTATTTATAAAGTTCTAAATATATGTATTCAAACATTTATTTGCCTTGACTCAGAATGTTCAACTTTCCTTATTTTCAGACAGTCAGTTTCATATTTGGGATTATGCATTGAATTATCATATTTTTCTTACCTCAAAAATTTGACTTTTTTCCCTGTGGGCTGTTAGGCTCGCGGGGGCTGAAAATGCTTCATTTTATTGCGTCATTCTTGGCGCGGACTTTTTTGGCGCAAAAATTCTTTTCCGTTTCCGGCGTCATACGTGTCGCCGGAAGTTGCGTCATTTTTTGACGTTATTTTGCGCCAAAAATGTCGGCGTTCCGGATGTGGCGTCATTTTTGGCGCCAAAAGCATTTAGGCGCCAAATAATGTGGGCGTCTTATTTGGCGCTAAAAAATATGGGTGTCGCTTTTGTCTCCACATTATTTCAGTCTCATTTTTCATTTGCTTCTGGTTGCTAGAAGCTTGATATTTGGCATTTTTTCCCATTCCTGAAACTGTCTTATAAGGAATTTGATCTATTTTGCTTTATATGTTGTTTTTTTTCTTACATATTGCAAGATGTCTCACGTTGCATCTGAGCCAGAAGATACTACAGGAAAACCACTGCCTGCTGGATCTACCAAAGCTAAGTGTATCTGCTGTAAACTTTTGGTAGCTATTCCTCCAGCTGTTGTTTGTAATAATTGTCATGACAAACTTGTTAAAGCAGATAATATTTCCTTTAGTGATGTACCATTGCCTGTTGCAGTTCCCTCAACATCTAAGGTGCAGAATGTTCCTGATAACATAAGAGATTTTGTTTCTGAATCCATAAAGAAGGCTTTGTCTGTTATTTCTTTTTCTAGTAAACGTAAAAAGTCTTTTAAATCTTCTCTCTCTACAGATGAATTTTTAAATGAACACCATCATTCTGATTCTTTGGACTCTTCTGGTTCAGAGGATTCTATCTCAGAGATTGATGCTGATAAATCTTCATATTTATTTAAGATGGAATTTATTCGCTCTTTACTTAAAGAAGTACTAATTGCTTTAGAAATAGAGGATTCTAGTCCTCTTGATACTAATTCTATACGTTTGGATAAGGTTTTTAAAGCTCCTGCGGTTATTCCAGAAGTCTTTCCTGTTCCTAATGCTATTTCTGCAGTAATTTCCAAGGAATGGGATAAATTGGGTAATTCATTTACTCCTTCTAAACGTTTTAAGCAATTATATCCTGTTCCGCCTGACAGGTTAGAATTTTGGGACAAAATCCCTAAAGTTGATGGGGCTATTTCTACCCTTGCTAAACGTACTACCATTCCTACGTCAGATGGTACCTCGTTTAAGGATCCTTTAGATAGAAAAATTGAATCTTTTCTAAGAAAAGCTTATCTATGTTCAGGTAATCTTCTTAGACCTGCTATATCATTGGCTGATGTTGCTGCAGCTTCAACTTTTTGGTTGGAAACTCTAGCGCAACAAGTAACAAATCGTGATTCTCATGATATTATTATTCTTCTCCAGCATGCTAATAATTTTATCTGTGATGCCATTTTTGATATTATTAGAGTTGATGTTAGGTTTATGTCTCTGGCTATCTTAGCCAGAAGAGCTTTATGGCTTAAGACCTGGAATGCTGATATGGCTTCTAAATCAACTCTACTTTCCATTTCTTTCCAGGGAAACAAATTATTTGGTTCTCAGTTGGATTCTATTATTTCAACTGTTACTGGTGGGAAAGGAACTTTTTTACCACAGGATAAAAAGTCTAAAGGTAAAAACAGGGCTAACAATCGTTTTCGTTCCTTTCGTTTCAACAAAGAACAAAAGCCTGATCCTTCGTCCTCAGGAGCAGTTTCAGTTTGGAAACCATCTCCAGTCTGGAATAAATCCAAGCCTGCTAGAAAGGCAAAGCCTGCTTCTAAGTTCACATGAAGGTACGGCCCTCATTCCAGTTCAGCTGGTAGGGGGCAGGTTACGTTTTTTCAAAGAAATTTGGATCAATTCTGTTCACAATCTTTGGATTCAGAACATTGTTTCAGAAGGGTACAGAATTGGTTTCAAGATGAGACCTCCTGCAAAGAGATTTTTTCTTTCCCGTGTCCCAGTAAATCCAGTGAAAGCTCAAGCATTTCTGAATTGTGTTTCAGATCTAGAGTTGGCTGGAGTAATTATGCCAGTTCCAGTTCCGGAACAGGGGATGGGGTTTTATTCAAATCTCTTCATTGTACCAAAGAAGGAGAATTCCTTCAGACCAGTTCTGGATCTAAAATTATTGAATCGTTATGTAAGGATACCAACGTTCAAGATGGTAACTGTAAGGACTATATTGCCTTTTGTTCAGCAAGGGAATTATATGTCCACAATAGATTTACAGGATGCATATCTGCATATTCCGATTCATCCAGATCATTATCAGTTCCTGAGATTCTCTTTTCTAGACAAGCATTACCAATTTGTGGCTCTAACCGTTTGGCCTTGCTACAGCTCCAAGAATTTTCACAAAGATTCTCGGTGCCCTTCTGTCTGTAATCAGAGAACAGGGTATTGTGGTATTTCCTTATTTGGACGATATCTTGGTACTTGCTCAGTCTTTACATTTAGCAGAGTCTCATACGAATCGACTTGTGTTGTTTCTTCAAGATCATGGTTGGAGGATCAATTTACCAAAAAGTTCTTTGATTCCTCAAACAAGGGTAACCTTTCTGGGTTTCCAGATAGATTCAGTGTCCATGACTCTGTCTTTAACAGACAAGAGACGTCTAAAATTGATTACAGCTTGTCGAAACCTTCAGTCTCAATCATTCCCTTCGGTAGCCTTATGCATGGAAATTCTAGGTCTTATGACTGCTGCATCGGACGCGATCCCCTTTGCTCGTTTCACATGCGACCTCTTCAGCTCTGTATGCTGAACCAATGGTGCAGGGATTACACGAAGATATATCAATTAATATCTTTAAAACCGATTGTTCGACACTCTCTAACGTGGTGGACAGATCACCTTCGTTTAATTCAGGGGGCTTCTTTTGTTCTTCCGACCTGGACTGTAATTTCAACAGATGCAAGTCTCACAGGTTGGGGAGCTGTGTGGGGATCTCTGACGGCACAAGGAGTTTGGGAATCTCAGGAGGTGAGATTACCGATCAATATCTTGGAACTCCGTGCAATTTTCAGAGCTCTTCAGTTTTGGCCTCTTCTGAAGAGAGAATCGTTCATTTGTTTTCAGACAGACAATGTCACAACTGTGGCATACATCAATCATCAAGGAGGGACTCACAGTCCTCTGGCTATGAAAGAAGTATCTCGAATTTTGGTTTGGGCGGAATCCAGCTCCTGTCTAATCTCTGCGGTTCATATCCCAGGTGTAGACAATTGGGAAGCGGATTATCTCAGTCGCCAAACGTTGCATCCGGGCGAATGGTCTCTTCACCAGAGGTATTTCTTCAGATTGTTCAAATGGGGGGGCTCCCAGAGATAGATCTGATGGCCTCTCATCTAAACAAGAAACTTCCCAGGTATCTGTCCAGATCCCGGGATCCTCAGGCGGAGGCAGTGGATGCATTATCACTTCCTTGGAAGTATCATCCTGCCTATATCTTTCCGCCTCTAGTTCTTCTTCCAAGAGTAATCTCCAAGATTCTGAGGGAATGCTCGTTTGTTCTGCTAATAGCTCCGGCATGGCCTCACAGGTTTTGGTATGCGGATCTTGTCCGGATGGCATCTTGCCAACCATGGACTCTTCCGTTAAGACCAGACCTTCTGTCGCAAGGTCCTTTTTTCCATCCAGATCTGAAATCCTTAAATTTAAAGGTATGGAGATTGAACGCTTGATTCTTGGTCAAAGAGGTTTCTCTGACTCCGTGATTAATACTATGTTACAGGCTCGTAAATCTGTATCTCGAGAGATATATTATAGAGTCTGGAAGACTTATATTTCTTGGTGTCTTTCTCATCATTTTTCTTGGCATTCTTTTAGAATACCGAGAATTTTACAGTTTCTTCAGGATGGTTTAGATAAGGGTTTGTCCGCAAGTTCTTTGAAAGGACAAATCTCCGCTCTTTCTGTTCTTTTTCACAGAAAGATTGCTATTCTTCCTGATATTCATTGTTTTGTACAAGCTTTGGTTCGTATAAAACCTGTCATTAAGTCAATTTCTCCTCCTTGGAGTTTGAATTTGGTTCTGGGAGCTCTTCAAGCTCCTCCGTTTGAACCTATGCATTCATTGGACATTAAATTACTTTCTTGGAAAGTTTTGTTCCTTTTGGCCATCTCTTCTGCTAGAAGAGTTTCTGAATTATCTGCTCTTTCTTGTGAGTCTCCTTTTCTGATTTTTCATCAGGATAAGGCGGTGTTGCGAACTTCTTTTGAATTTTTACCTAAGGTTGTGAATTCTAACAACATTAGTAGAGAAATTGTGGTTCCTTCATTATGTCCTAATCCTAAGAATTCTAAGGAGAAATCGTGCATTCTTTGGATGTTGTTAGAGCTTTGAAATATTATGTTGAAGCTACGAAATCTTTCCGTAAGACTTCTAGTCTATTTGTTATCTTTTCCGGTTCTAGGAAAGGCCAGAAAGCTTCTGCCATTTCTTTGGCATCTTGGTTGAAATCTTTAATTCATCTTGCCTATGTTGAGTCGGGTAAAATTCCGCCTCAGAGAATTACAGCTCATTCTACTAGGTCAGTATCTTCTTCCTGGGCGTTTAGGAATGAAGCTTCAGTTGACCAGATCTGCAAAGCAGCAACTTGGTCCTCTTTGCATACTTTTACTAAATTCTACCATTTTGATGTATTTTCTTCTTCTGAAGCAGTTTTTGGTAGAAAAGTTCTTCAGGCAGCGGTTTCAGTTTGAATCTTCTGCTTATGTTTTTGTTAAACTTTATTTTGGGTGTGGATTATTTTCAGCAGCGCTGTCTTTATTTTATCCCTCCCTCTCTAGTGACTCTTGTGTGGAAAGAATCCACATCTTGGGTAGTCATTATCCCATACGTCACTAGCTCATGGACTCTTGTTAATTACATGAAAGAAAACATAATTTATGTAAGAACTTACCTGATAAATTCATTTCTTTCATATTAACAAGAGTCCATGAGGCCCACCCTTTTTTGTGGTGGTTATGATTTTTTTGTATAAAGCACAATTATTCCAATTCCTTATTTTATATGCTTCGCACTTTTTTTCTTATCACCCCACTTCTTGGCTATTCGTTAAACTGATTTGTGGGTGTGGTGAGGGGTGTATTTATAGGCATTTTAAGGTTTGGGAAACTTTGCCCCTCCTGGTAGGAATGTATATCCCATACGTCACTAGCTCATGGACTCTTGTTAATATGAAAGAAATGAATTTATCAGGTAAGTTCTTACATAAATTATGTTTTTTCTCGTCATTAAATGGACTTTCTAAGGATACAATTATTTTCATAATATCTTATAAATTACTATAAAAAAAAATGATAAAATATGATGAAAAAGTGGGAACCCCCCCACACTTTTTCTAACTTTGACCCCCAAAACACATCTCCAACCACCAAAAAACATTCATGTTAAATAGTTTCTACATTTTGTCCTGAGTTTAGAAATACCCAATGTTTACATTTTTTTGCAAGTTATAGGGCAATAAGTACAAGTAGCACTTTGCTTTTTCCAAACCATTTTTTTTCATAATTAGCGATAGTTACATTGTAACACTAATATCTGTCAGGAATCCCTGAATATCCCTTGACATGTATATATTTAGTTTTAGTGGACAACCCAAAGTATTGATCTAGGCCCATTTTGGTATATTTCATGCCACCATTTCACCGCCAAATGCGATGAAATAAAAAAAACTAAACACTTTTTCACTAACTTTTTCACAAACTTTAGGTTTCTCACTGAAATTATTTACAAACAGTTTGTGCAATTACGGCACAAATGGTTTAAAATGCTTCTCTGGGATCCCCTTTGTTCAGAAATAGCAGACATGGCTTTGGCATTGATTTTTGGTAATTAGAAGGCCGCTAATTGCCACTGCGCACCACACTTGTATTTTGCCCAGTAGCGAAGGCATTAATTAGGTAGCTTGTAGGGTTCATTTTAGCTTTAGTGTAGAGATCAGCTGACCCCCCTCAAACAGGTCTATGCCCTCCACCACCTCACAATTGTGACCGCCATCTTAAGTACTGGTAGAAAGTCTGCCAGTACTTAAAAATGAAAGGAGATATATATATATATATATATTTCATGTAATTGGCAAGAGTCCATGAGCTAGTGACGTATGGGATATACAATCCTACCAGGAGGGGCAAAGTTTCCCCAAACCTCAAAATGCCTGAAAATACACCCCTCACCACACCCACAATTCAGTTTTACAAACTATGGAGGTGGTGAAGTAAGTTTGTGCTTAGATTCTACGTTGATATGCACTTCTCAGCATTTTGAAGCCTGATTCCTCTCAGAGTACAGTGAATGTCAGAGGGTTGTGAAGGGAGTATCCACCTGATGAATGCAATGGTTTTCCTCACGGGAGATCTATTTAATAGGTTCTCTGTTATCGGTCGTAGAGATTCATCTCCTACCTCCCTTATTCAGATCGACGATATACTCTCATTTTCCAATACCTCTGCTGATAACCGTTTCAGTACTGGTTTGGCTATCTGCTATATGTGGATGGGTGTCTTTCGGTAAGTATGTTTTCATACTTAAGACACTCTCAGCTATGGTTTGGCACTTTATGTTTTATTGTAAGTTCTAAATATATGTATTGTACTTATATTTGCCATGAGTCAGGTTTATGTATATTTCCTTTTGCAGACTGTCAGTTTCATATTTGGGAAAATAATTTTCATATCTGGGGTATAGTCTTTTTTCAATTGACTGTTTTTTCATTAAAATTCGCCGGCAAAATTAGGCTTGTGAGGGTGCAAAATGCCAAAGTTTATTGCGTCATTCTTGGAGCGAGAATTTTTTTTGGGTCAAGGTACGTCCGATGACGCAAATTTGTCCTTTCTGGCGTCTTAGTTGACGCCGAGTTTCTTACACAAGGTTGCGTCTTCAATGACGCGAGTGTGTCATTTCCAGATGTTAGCACCAAAAAATTTTCAGTTTACATTGTGCGTCATACTTGGCGCCAAATAATTTCATTATTTAAAACCCCATTCCTATATGATTCTTGCCTTTTCCTCTATATCAGAGGGCTATGCTGTTTGCATTTTTTTCCCATTCCTTAAACTGCCATATAAGGAAATTGATAATTTTGCTTTATATGTTGTTTTTTTCTCTTACATTTGCAGATGTCTCAATCTGATCCTGTCTCAGAAACCACTGTTGAAACCCTGCTGCATGATAACAGTTCTACCAAAGCTAAGTGCATTTGTTGTAAATTTGTGGAGATTATATCTCCAGCCGTGGTATGTAATAGTTGTCATGATAAGCTTTTACATGCAGAGAATGTGTCCATCAGTAATAGTACAATGCCTGTTTGTTCCTTCAACATTTAATGTACATGATATACCTGTGAATATAAAAGATTTTGTTGCTGATGCAATTCAGAAGGCTTTGTCTGCCATCCCGCCTTCAAACAATCGTAAAAGGTCTTTTAAAGCTTCTCATAAAGTTGATGAAATTTCAAATGACCGACAACATACTGAATTATCCTCCTCTGATGAGGATCTATCTGATTCAGAAGATCCTTCCTCAGATATTGACACTGACAAATCTACTTATTTATTTAAAATGGAGTATATTCGTTCCTTGTTAAGAGGTGTTGATTACTTTGGATATTGAGGAAACTAGTCCTCTTGATATTAAAACTAGTAAATGTTTAAATTCTGTTTATAAACCTCCTGTGGTTACTCCAGAGGTTTTTCAGTTCCTGATGCTATTTCTGATATGATTTCTAAGGAATGGAATAGGCCGTGGTACTTCTTTTATTCCTTCTTCAAGGTTTAAAAAATCATATCCTTTGCCAGCAGTTAGATTGGAGTTTTGGGAAAAGATCCCCAAAGTTGATTGGGGCTATTTCTCCAACATAGGTGTGTCCCGGTCCACGGCGTCATCCTTACTTGTGGGATATTCTCTTCCCCAACAGGGAAATGGCAAAGAGCCCAGCAAAGCTGGTCACATGATGCCTCCTAGGCCTCCGCCTACCCCAGTCATTCTCTTTGCCGTTGTACAGGCAACATCTCCACGGAGATGGCTTAGAGTTTTTTTAGTGTTTACTGTAGTTTTTATTATTCAATTCAAGAGTTTGTTATTTTAAAATAGTGCTGGTTGTACTATTTACTCTGAAACAGAAAAGAGATGAAGATTTCTGTTTGTAAGAGGAAAATGATTTTAGCAACCGTTACTAAAATCGATGGCTGTTCCAACACAGGACTGTTGAGAGGAATTAACTTCAGTTGGGGAACAGTGAGCAGACTTTTGCTGCTTGAGGTATGACACATTCTAACAAGACGATGTAATGCTGGAAGCTGTCATTTTCCCTATGGGATCCGGTAAGCCATTTTTATTACAGACAGTAAATAAGGGCTTCACAAGGGCTTTTTAAGACTGTAGACATTTTCTGGGCTAAATCGATTTATATATAAACATATTTTATACTCCATAGCCTTGAGGAATTATTTTAATCTTGGGAATTTTGTAAAATAACCGGCAGGCACTGTATTGGACACCTTATTCTCTAGGGGCTTTCCCTAATCATAGGCAGAGTCTCATTTTCGCGCCTGTATTGCGCACTTGTTTTTGAGAAGCATGACATGCAGATGCATGTGTGAGGAGCTCTGATACATAGAAAAGACTTTCTGAAGGCGTCATTTGGTATCGTATTCCCCCTTTGGGCTTGGTTGGGTCTCAGCAAAGCAGATACCAGGGACTGTAAAGGGTGTTATATATTAAAAACGGCTCCGGTTCCGTTATTTTAAGGGTTAAAGCTTCCAAATTTGGTGTGCAATACTTTTAAGGCTTTAAGACACTGTGGTGAAATTTTGGTGGAATTTTGAACAATTCCTTCATACTTTTTCGCAATTGCAGTAATAAGAGTGGTGTTCAGTTTAAAATTTAAAGTGACAGTAACGGTTTTATTTTAAAAACGTTTTTTTTGTACTTTGTTATCAAGTTTATGCCTGTTTAACATGTCTGAACTGCCAGATAGGGACTGTGTTCTGAATGTGGGGAAGCCAAGGTTCCTTCTCATTTAAATAGATGTGATTTATGTGGACACAAAATTTAGAGAAAATGATGCCCAAGATAGTCCTCAAGTGAGGGGAGTAAGCATGGTACTGCATCATCCCCTTCTTCGTCTACACCAGTCTTGCCCACTCAGGAGGCCCCTAGTACATCTAGCGCGCCAATACTCCTTACTATGCAACAATTAACGGCTGTAATGGATAATTCTATCAAAAACATTTTAGCCAAAAGTGCCCACTTATCAGCGAAAGCGCGACTGCTCTGTTTTTAGAAAATACTGAAGAGCATGAGGACGCTGATGATATTGTTTCCGAAGGGCCCCTACACCAGTCTGAGGCGGCCAGGGAGGTTTTGTCTGAGGGAGAAATTTCAGATTCAGGGAAAATTTCTCAACAAGCTGAACCTGATGTGATTACATTTAAATTTAAGTTGGAGCATCTCCGCGCTCTGCTTAAGGAGGTGTTATCCACTCTGGATGATTGTGAGAATTTGGTCATCCCAGAGAAACTATGTAAAATGGACAAGTTCCTAGAGGTCCCGGGGCCCCCCGAAGCTTTTCCTATACCAAGCGGGTGGCGGACATTGTAAATAAAGAATGGGAAAGGCCCGGGTATACCTTTCGTCCCTCCCCCACATATTTAAAAATTGTTTCCTATGGTCGACCCCAGAAAGGACTTATGGCAGACAGTCCCAAGGTCGAGGGGGGGCGTTTCTACTCTAAACAAACGCACCACTATACCCATAGAAGATAGTTGTGCTTTCAAAGATCCTATGGATAAAAAAATTAGAAGGTTTGCTTAAAAAAGATTGTTTGTTCAGCAAGGTTACCTTCTACAACCAATTTCATGCATTGTCCCTGTCACTACAGCCGCGTGTTTCTGGTTCGATGAGGCTAGAGAAAGGCGATCACTAGTAATTCTCCTTCTTATGAGGAGATTATGACAGAATCCGTGCTCTCAAATTGGCTAATTCTTTCACCCTAGACGCCACTTTGCAATTGGCTAGGTTAGCGGCGAAAAAATTTCTGGGTGTTTGCTATTGTGGGCGCGCAGAGCGCTTTGGTTGAAATCTTGGTCAGCGATGCGTCTTCCAAGAACAAATTGCTTAACATTCCTTTCAAGGGGAAAACGCTGTTTGGCCCTGACTTGAAGAGATTATCTCTGATATCACTGGGGGGCAAGGCCCACGCCCTTCCTCAGGATAGGTCTTTCAAGGCCAAAAATAACCTAATTTTCGTCCCTTTCGTAGAAACGGACCAGCCCCAAGTGCTACGTCCTCTAAGCAAGAGGGGTAATACTTCTCAAGCCAAGCCAGCCTGGAGACCAATGCAAGGCTGGAACAAGGGCAAGCAGCAAGAAACCTGCCACTGCTACCAAGACAGCATGAGATGTTGGCCCCCGATCCGGGACCGGATCTGGTGGGGGGCAGACTCTCTCTCTTCGCTCAGGCTTGGGGCAAGAGATGTTCTGGATCCTTGGGCGCTAGAAATAGTCTCCCAAGGTTATCTTCTGGAATTCAAGGGGCTTCCCCAAGGGGGAGGTTCCACAGGTCTCAATTGTCTTCAGACCACATAAAAAAACAGGCATTCTTACATTGTGTAGAAGACCTGTTAAAAATGGGAGTGATTCATCCTGTTCCATTAGGAGAACAAGGGATGGGGGTTCTACTCCAATCTGTTCGTCAGTTCCCAAAAAAGAGGGAACGATCAGACCAATCTTAGATCTCAAGGATCCTAAACAAGTTTCTCAAGGTTCCATCGTTCAAAATGGAAACCATTCGAACAATTCTTCCTTCCATCCAGGAAGGTCAATTCATGACCACGGGTGGATTTAAAGGATGCGTATCTACTATTCCTATCCACAAGGAACATCATCGGTTCCTAAGGTTCGCATTCCTGGACAAGCATTACCAGTTCGTGGCACTTCCGGTTCGGATTAGCCATCTGCTCCAAGGATTTTCACCAAGGTACTAGGGTCCCTTCTAGCGGTGCTAAGACCAAGGGGCATTGCAGTAGTACCTTACTTGGACGACATTTCTGATTCAAGCGTCGTCCCTTCCTCTAGCAAAGGCTCACACGGACATTGTCCGTGGCCTTTCTCAGATCTCACGGATGGAAAGTGAACGTAAGAAAAGAGTTCCCTATCTCCGTCAACGAGGGTTCCCTTCTTGGGAACAATAATAGACTCCTTAGAAATGAGGAATTTTTCTGACAGAGGCCAGAAAAACAAAACTTCTAAACTCTTGTCAAATACTTCATTCCGTTCCTCTTCCTTCCATAGCGCAGTGCATGGAAGTAATAGTTTTGATGGTAGCGGCAATGGACATAGTTCCTTTTGCGCGCATTCATCTAAGACCATTACAAACTGTGCATGCGCAGTCAGTGGAATGGGGATTATACAGACTGTCTGCCGACGATACAAGTAAATCAGAGGGCCAGAGATTCACTCCGTTGGGTGGCTGTCCCTGGACAACCTGTCACAGGGGATGAGCTTCCGCAGACCAGAGTGGGTCATTGTCACGACCGACGCCAGTCTGATGGGCTGGGGCGCGGTCTGGGGACCCCTGAAAGCTCAGGGTCTTTGGTCTCGGGAAGAATCTCTTCTACCGATAAATATTCTGGAACTGTGAGAGCGATACTCAATGCTCTCAAGGCTTGGCCTCAGCTAGCAAAGGCCAAGTTCATACGGTTTCAATCAGACAACATGACGACTGTTGCGTACATCAACCATCAGGGGGGAACAAGGAGTTCCCTGGCGATGGAAGAAGTGACCAAAATCATTCAATGGGCGGAGACTCACTTCCCTGCACTTGTCTGCAATCCACATCCCAGGAGTGGAAAATTGGGAAGCGGATTTTCTGAGTCAGTCAGACATTACATCCGGGGGAGTGGGAACTCCATCCGGAAATCTTTGCCCAAATTACTCAACTGTGGGGCATTCCAGACATGGATCTGATGGCCTCTCGTCAGAACTTCAAGGTTCCTTGCTACGGGTCCAGATCCAGGGATCCCAAGGCGACTCTAGTAGATGCACTAGTAGCACCTTGGACCTTCAAACTAGCTTATGTATTCCCGCCGTTTCCTCTCATCCCAGGCTGGTAGCCAGGATCAATCAGGAGAGGGCATCGGTGATCTTGATAGCTCCTGCGTGGCCACGCAGGACTTGGGTATGCAGAACCTGGTGAATATGTCATCGGCTCCACCATGGAAGCTACCTTTGAGACGAGACCTTCTTGTTCAAGGTCTGTTCGAACATCCGAATCTGGTCTCACTCCAACTGACTGCTTGGAGATTGAACGCTTGATCTTATCAAAGCGAGGGTTCTCAGATTCTGTTATTGATACTCTTGTTCAGGCCAGGGAAAGCCTGTAACTAGAAAAAATTTACCACAAAAATATGGAAAAAATATATCTGTTGGTGTGAATCTAAAGGATTCCCTTGGGACAAGGTAAAAATTCCTAAGATTCTATCCTTTCTTCAAGAAGGATTGGAGAAAGGGATTATCTGCAAGTTCCTTGAAGGGACAGATTTCTGCCTTGTCTGTGTTACTTCACAAAAAGCTGGCAGCTGTGCCAGATGTTCAAGCCTTTGTTCAGGCTCTGGTTAGAATCAAGCCTGTTTACAAACCTTTGACTCCTCCTTGGAGTCTCAATTTAGTTCTTTCAGTTCTTCAGGGGGTTCCGTTTGAACCCTTACATTCCGTTGATATTAAGTTATTATCTTGGAAAGTTTTGTTTTTGGTTGCAATTTCTTCTGCTAGAAGAGTTTTCAGAATTATCTGCTCTGCAGTGTTCTCCTCCTTATCTGGTGTTCCATGCAGATAAGGTGGTCATTACGTACTAAACCTGGTTTTCTTCCGAAAGTTGTTTCTAACAAAAACATTAACCAGGAGATAGTCGTTGCCTTCTTTGTGTCCGAATCCAGTTTCAAAGAAGGAACGTTTGTTGCACAATTTGGATGTTGTTCGCGCTCTAAAATTCTATTTAGATGCTACAAAGGATTTTAGACAAACATCTTCCTTGTTTGTTGTTTATTCTGGTAAAAGGAGGAGGTCAAAAAGCAACTTCTACCTCTCTCTCTTTTTGGATTAAAAGCATCATCAGATTGGCTTATGAGACTGCGGACGGCAGCCTCCTGAAAGAATCAGAAGCTCATTCCACTAGGGCTGTGGCTTCCACATGGGCCTTCAAGAACGAGGCTTCTGTTGATCAGATATGTAGGGCAGCGACTTGGTCTTCACTGCACACTTTTACCAAATTTTACAAGTTTGATACTTTTGCTTCTTCTGAGGCTATTTTTGGGAGAAAGGTTTTGCAAGCCGTGGTGCCTTCCATTTAGGTGACCTGATTTGCTCCCTCCCTTCATCCGTGTCCTAAAGCTTTGGTATTGGTTCCCACAAGTAAGGATGACGCCGTGGACCGGACACACCTATGTTGGAGAGAAAACAGAATTTATGTTTACCTGATAAATTACTTTCTCCAACGGTGTGTCCGGTCCACGGCCCCGCCCTGGTTTTTTAATCAGGTCTGATAATTTATTTTCTTTAACTACAGTCACCACGGTATCATATGGTTTCCTCCTATGCAAATATTCCTCCTTTACGTCGGTCGAATGACTGGGTAGGCGGAGCCTAGGAGGGATCATGTGACCAGCTTTGCTGGGCTCTTTGCCATTTCCTGTTGGGGAAGAGAATATCCCACAAGTAAGGATGACGCCGTGGACCGGACACACCGTTGGAGAAAGTAATTTATCAGGTAAACATAAATTCTGTTTTCTACTCTTGCTAAACCGTACTACTATCCTATGGAAGATAGTACTTCTTTTAAAGATTCTTTAGTTAGGAAACTTGAATCTTATCTAAGGAAAGCTTTATTTATATTCTGGCCATCTTCTTAGGCCTGCCATTTCTATGGCTGATGTTGCAGCTGCATCAACTTTTTTGGTTGGAAAGTTTAGCGCAAACAGGAATGGATTCTGATTTTGTCTAGCATTGTTAGTTTGCTTCAACATGCTAATCATTTTATCTTTGATGCCATTTTTGATGTCATCAAAATTGATAGCTACTATTTTAGCTAGATGAGCTTTGTGGCTCAAATATTGTAATGCTGACATGATATCTAAGTCTATATTACTATCTCTTTCTTTCTAAGGTAATAATGTTATTTGGTTCTCAGTTGGATTCGATTATTTCAACTATCACTGGAGGGAAGGAAGTTTTTTTTGCTTCAGGATAAAAGACCTAAGGGTAAATATAAAGCTTCTAATCATTTTCGTTCCTTTCGACAAAATAAGGAACAGAAACCTAATCCTTTCCCCAAATCCTGGTTCCAATTGGAAACCTTCTTTAAGTTGGAGTAAATCCAAACCGTTTAAGAAATACAGCAGGCCCCAAGTCCGCATGAAGGTGCGGCCCTCATTCCAGCCTCAGCCTGGTAGGGGGCAGATTAAGATTCTTCCAAGACATTTGGGCAGATTCTGTCCAAAATCAATGGATTCAGAGTTTTGTCTCTCAAGGGTACCGATAGGATTCAGAGCAAGCTTTACCACATTTGTCGGCTCTTCCATTTGGCCTAGCGGACAGCTCCAAGAATCTTTTCAAAGGTTCTCGGTGCCCTAATCTCTGTAATCAGAGAACGAGGTATTGTTGGTGTTTCCTTATTTGGACGATATATAGGTACTAGCTCAGTCTTTACATTCTGCAGAATCTCACACGAATCAACTAGTGTTGTTTCTTCAAAGACATTGTTGGAGGATCAATTTACCAAAAGTTTCTTTGATTACTCAGACAAGTGTCACCTTTTTAGGTTTCCAGATAGATTCAGTGTGCCATGACCTCTGTCTCTAAAGACAGACGAATATTAAAATTGATTTCAGCTTGTCGGAACCTTCAGTCTCAATTCATTCCCTTCAGTAAGCTATGTGCATGGACGTTTTAGGTCTCATACCTGCAGCATCGGACGCGATCCTTTTTGCTGGTTTTCATATGAGACCTCTCCAGCTTTGTATTCTGAACCAATGGTGCAGGGATTATACAAAGCTATCACAATTAATATCCTTAAATTACAATGTTCGAATATCTCTAACTTGGTGGTTAGATCACCATCATATAGTTCAAGGGGCCTCTTTTGTTCGTCCAACCTGGACTGTGATTACAACAGATGCAAGTCTTTCAGGTTGGGGAGCTGTCTGGGGATCTCTGACAGCACAAGGGGTTTGGAAATCTCAAGAGGCGAGGTTACCAATCAATATTTTAGAACTACGTGCTATTTTCAGGCTCTTCGGGTTGGGCCTCTGTTGAAGAGGAGAACAGTTCATTTGTTTTCAGACAGACAATATCACAACTGTGGCATATGTTCAATCATCAGGGTGGGACTCACATTCCCCAAGCTATGAAAGAAGTATCTCAGATACTTGCTTGGGCGGAATCCAGCTCCTGTCTAATTTCTGCGTTTCATATCCCAGGTATAGACAATTGGGAAGCGGATTATCTCAGCCGTCAGACTTTACATCCGAGGGAATGGTCGCCTCCATCCAGATGTGTTTTCTCAGATTGTTCAGATGTTCTGTCTTCCAGAAAATGGATCTGTATGGCTTCCCATCTAAACAAGAAACTACCAGGTACCTGTCCAGGTCCAGGGATCTTCAGGTGGAAGCGGTGGATGCTGTTAGCAGTTCCTTGGTGTTTACTCAACCTGCTTATATCTTCCCGCCTCTGGTTCTTCTTCCAAGAGTGATTTCCAAGATCACCATGTAACAATCGTTTGTATTGCTGGTAGCTCCAGCATGGCCTCACAGGTTTTGGATATGGGTTCCTGTTCGGATGTCCAGTTGTCCAACCTTGGCCACTTCCATTAAGGCCAGACCTTCTGTCTCAAGCTCCGTTTTTTCCATCAGGATCTCAAATCATTAAATTTGAAGGTATGGAAATTGAACGCCTAGTTCTTAGTCATAGAGGTTTCTCTGACTCAGTAATTAATACTATGTTACAAGGCTCGTAAATCTATTTCTAGGAAGATTTATTATCGAGTTTTCAAGACTTATTATAAAGCCTTAAATATTTGCTATTTCTGATCAAAGGGGATCCCAGAGAAGCATTTATAACCATTTGTGCCATAATTGCACAAGCGGTTTTTAAATAATTTCAGTGGGGAAACCTATATTTTTTATTTGATCGCATTTGGCGGTGAATGGTGGCATGAAATATACCAAAATGGACCTAGATCAATACTTTGGGTTGTCTACTAAAAAATATATATACATGTGAAGGGTTATTCAGGAATTCCTGACCGATATCAGTGTTACAATGTAACTATTGCTAATTTTGAAAAAAAAAAAATGGTTTTGGAAATAGCAAAGTGCTACTTGTACTTATTGCCCTATAACTTGCATAGCATGTAAACATTGGGTATTTCTAAACTCAGGACAAAAATTTAGAAACTATTTAGCATGGGTGTTTTTTGGTGGTTGTAGATGTGGTAACAGATTTTGGGGGTCAAAGTTTGAAAAAGTGTGTTTTCTCCCCCCCCCCATTTTTTCATCATGTTTTATAATTTTTTTTTATAGTAAATTATATATGATATGATGAAAATAATGGTATCCTTGTAATGGTGAGAAAAACGGTATATTATATGTGTTGGTTACAGTAAATAAGTAAGAGGAAAATTACAGCTAAAACACAAAACACTGAAGAAATTTTAAAAATAGCCCTGGTCCTTAACGGTAAGAAAATTGAAAACTGCTGTGGTCACTAAGGGGTTAATCCTACAATCCTTTGACAATATATGGCACTAAGTTCATAAGTAGCTCCTTTCAGTACTTCACTTCAAAGGGACCTTTAAGAAAATAAATAAACGGTTGTAGAGAATCTTAAACAAATGACCTCACACCAATAAACACCCCATAGAATCGTACTCACAAAGATGGTAACGCTCAATGTGTGCTCAATATAACGTGCTGAAATAATCAGTGTTTCAGCTCACTGCTTTACTGCTCCCCACTGGAACACTAAGATAATAAAACAAAAAGGCAAGGGTGGTCCTTGTTTAGAAACTCCACCCAATAACACAGCCTAAAGAATTGTACTCACAAAAGAGTTAGCACTTGTGTGTGTGTAACCAGCATTCTGAAATCTCCCAATGTTTCAGCTCACTGCTCCATGGCTCTCCACTGGATACCAAAACATGCACCTCACAGCTTTACCAATGCTACCCTGCTAAGGCACTAGACTCCAAATTGTTGTATGCGACCAAAAACAACTTTAATAAAACATCATAGTAGATACATACATACATATACATGTCTAAAGATTTATATGTGTGTGTGTGTGTATACAGGACTGTGCAAAAGGCCTCCACCAGCTTTGTTGTTTTTAGCAAAGTTTTAATGATAATACTTATTTATTTTTTGGGTTCTCTTTATTAAAGGGACACTGAACCCAAATTTTTTCTTTCGTGATTCAGATAGAGCATGCAATTTTAAGCAACTTTCTAATTTACTCCTATTATCAAAATTTTCTTCGTTCTCTTGCTATTTTTATTTGAAAAAAAGAAGGCATCTA